>NW_026137732.1:0-40454 GCF_019393585.1 Leptopilina boulardi
TAGTATTATATTTATTCGTTGGCACTATACTGGCGTTGCGCTCTTGTATATCCGGCCATGACCAGGTAAAGTTATAGATTGGCGAGCGTTTAAGCTCGATTCACATTTGCTCTCGGAGAATATTCCCCAAAGCCAAAGCATAGATTCAAGTATATAAAGAATGCGCGAAAAGAGAGTAACATATTACGTATAAATAAATAAATAAGTTAATTTTAAATTTTAATATTAGCTAATTTTTAAAAGCGAAAAACATGAGAAATGATTCTAGGAGAGGGATTTGTAAGAAATTGGACGCTGCAGAATGGTGCAGGACATTTTAGAGCTCTTGTAAGAGCTTTTAGTAAATTAGGACGAAATGCATTAAATCTGGGACATGACCATAGGATATGGTCAAGGTCCTCTTCAACACCGGTGCAGTTAGGACAGTTACCGGAAGTTATATAATTTTTTCTGGCCAAACTGGCATTGAGATTATAATGATTGCTTCCTGCTCTGAAAATGGATACAATCCACTCTCTACGAGCGACGAAATTTGCAAACCATGGCTTTCTACTAGGTTTATAGTAAATTTGTGTATAGTGGGAACCTTTATTTTTGCCGACCTCACGGAAAAATGAAGCACAACTTTCATCTAATTGTTTGCGAGCGAGAGGGAAAAATCTGAAAAAGGAAGTTCAATGTCAAGAAGTTCAGAATTAGAAGAGCCATCTTTAGCAGCTTCATCAGCTTGTTCGTTGCCATCAATGCCCTTGTGACCAGGGATCCAGGCCAAAATTGTTGGACAGTTCAAATCGGAGAGAATTCTTAATCGGTTTCTAATTGCGAGGATTATATATGATTTAATCTTGTAGATATTTTTGGATTTTAGGTTTTTTAGGACACTGAGTGAATCTGTAAAAATAACTGTATTGGGTAGTTTATTATTAATTATATAATCTAAGGAAAATAATATGGCAAATGCTTCAAGCGAAAAAATAGAAGAAAAGTTTGAAATTTTATATTTTAATGTTTCATTTAAAGAGGGGCAAACGACTGCGCATCCAGCCAGATGTTCTGAATCTGATTTGGAGCCATCAGTGAAGAAGTATGTGTGATTAGGAAAGTCCTGGTTTGCAAGATCGTTGAACAAGAGTAATGGATTTGGTGAAGCTTGTATTAAAAGTCCTTAGTCTGGGATAACTTGTGGAGTGAATATATGATCATCATAAAGGAATTCGAAAAAGGGATCAAATTCCCTTTTTCTGATTAGTTCGCTGCAATTTTTCGATTTTTCATATGCAATTAGCAATGGATAATTGTATTTCACATTAGAGTTGATAGTAAGACAAGAGAGAGTTGAGAGTTTGTCCGGCAAAATGTGAGAGGAGTTCGAATAAATTTTTATAAGGTATTTTTTTGCTAAAAAATTGAATCTAGTTCTTAGAGGAGGTTCGCAACACTCAGCCAAGATTACGTTGATAGGTGTGCTGTTTCTATAGCCTACGGCTAATCTTAAAATTTGATTGCGGATTTTTTCCAATTTAGAAAAATTTTTTTGGGACTTAAAATTTGAACCTTGTGAACAATAATCTATTTTACTTCTAAAGAGAGAATCATAGATTCGAACGAGTACGTAAGGATCGGCTCCCCACCATGTGCCTCTAAGGACTTAATAAATATTTAAAATCTTTCTGCCCTTGTCGCATAGATAATTAAAGTGAACATCGGAAGATGCTGATTGGTGAAATTGAATACCGAGGTATGTAGCTGAAGGAGATGGTTTAATAGTGGTACCGTTTAGTGCAAGTGTAAGTTGGATCGTCTAGATTTAGTTTTTTATTACTGAAGATGACTAATTTAGTTTTTTCTGGACAGATATCCAAACCTCTATTAGACAAAAAGACAGAAATATTTTCGAGGCAGGATTGAAGGGAGGTAATTATTTGATTAAGGTTAGGAGAACGACAAGTGACGGTTAAGTCATCTGCGAATTCGAGTATAATACAATCTGCAGGGATATAAAGATTAAGTTCTCTAGTATAGATTGCATAATTTACTGGACTGAGAATACTGCCTTGTGGAAGACCAACAGTGCTTGTTCGAGGTCCAATTATTTCGCCGTTAATTTTGAAAAATATATTTTTACATTTAATTGAATTGTAAATAAATTTTGCTATTGTTTCGCGGATTCCTATTGTACGAAGATCTTCAATGAGAATGTTAGGAATTACACTAGGGAATGCACCTTTTAAATCAAGAAATAAAGCACCTGTAAATTGATGCTCAGCAAGGCCAGTCCAAATTTCTGTAGAGAGTAACGCTATGTTATCAGCACATGATTTGCTTTTTCTAAAGCCAAATTGGTAGGGACTAAGAATTTTATCTCGTTCAATAAGCCAAACCCATCTATTGTAAATAAGCTTTTCCACGATTTTAAAGAGGCATGAGGCTAATGAAATCGGTCTAAATTTACCGGGTGAGGATTTTGGAAGAAAGAAGATAAGGTAGTTGTTCCAAGACGACGGAAAAACACCGCTGGAGATAATTCTATTGATGATTGAAAGGAGAATAGGCAGAATTTGTTTGGGTAGATGTTGAATAATATTAAAATCTATTTTGTCGAGGCCGGGTGAGGATTTTGTTTTGGAAGAGTTGATTGCTATTGTGAGTTCTGTTAAAGTGAAGGGGGATTCTAGAAAAGTATCGTGATTGAAATTATTCGGAAAGTTATCATGGAGAGCAGTAGGAGGGCAAGTTTCCTCCACTAAGGAATGGAGCTTTTCTATGACTGCATTGTCTGCTGAGCAAGAAGATGTTGTTGGTTGCGTGAATCGGTTTTTAAAACATTTTATTACCAACCAAATTTTGGTGAGAGGGGTATTTCTGTCTAGTGTATCGCAAAAATTTCTGAAAGATTGACGTCTAGCTTCATTAAGAGTTCTTTTGACTATAGCTTCAGATTTTTTAAGTTCGATAAAATTTTCGTAGTTAGGTATTCTTCTATAGGTAGATAAAGCTGATTTTCTAGTTTTTATGACATTATCACACTCACTGTTCCACCAAGGGGCTGGAACAAAAGGTTTTCTAGAAGTTTTGGAAGCTCGGTGTGGATTTTGAGTAGATTTGCGTTGAGGACAAGCAAAATTGACTGACTGGTCAATGAGATCTACTAGATGGTTGTAATCAGAAACCGGATCTGATGTGTTTAAAAGATCAAGATTGGATTCTACTGATGAACAAAGATTTGTAGAAAATATTTCCCAATTCATTGTTCTGAGATTATATTTGTGAGAAGAAAAAGTAGAAATTGGTATTGTTATGCCTAGTGAAGTAAAAATTGGAAAATGATCGCTACCCATTAAATCGTCGTGAACATTCCAAGACAAGACGAGGTAGAGATTTGAAGAAACGAGAGTAAGATCCAGAGCTGAATTGGGGTTTGGTGGTCGACCCATGTGGGTTGGAGTACCATCATTTAAGACAATGAAGTTAGAGTTGTCTAGTTCATTGCAAAAGTTGTGTCCATTAGTGCAATTGTGGGAGCTACCCCAAAGAGTGTTGTGACTATTGAAGTCACCTCCTATAAAGACTGAATTAATGCCTGAATTTTTTATTGAATCGAAGAAAAGTTTCCATTGATTTGTGGGAGTTTGTTTAAAATTTAATTAATTTAATTAATTTAATTAATTAATTAATTAATTAATTAATTAATAATAAAATAATAAATAATAATTAATTAATTTAATTTAATTTAATTTAATTTATTAAAATTTCGCCTCTAGATGAATTGATAGAAACAGCAAGTGTTTCTAACTCATCTTCTTGGGAAAAAATGGTTTGGATTCTAGAGAAGGTTATATTTTTACGGATGGCAATAGCTAAACCGCCACCCTTATTTATTGCTCTATCGGATCTAATAATGTTAAATTGTTTGAGGGAATTAAGGTTATCTCTTTTGTTAGATTTGAGAAATGTTTCGCATAAGAGAAGTATATCAAATTGATTAGATAATTTTAGTAATTCGGGTGTCTTATTGGTGACACCACGACAGTTCCATTGCATTATGTTCAAATTATCGAGGTTGGCCATGATCAGAATTTGCCGGTTTAAGAAGAGAGTGTACACTTTCTGTGATTTTAGCAATGTTGTTCTGCATATCTTTTGTAAATACTGGAGTTTTGTCTGAGTAAATTTGAGAAACCTGAGCACTAAGCCAGGTGATGAATGTTGAAAGTGGATCGGTGTTTAAGGGTGGTTGGTTATCGGTACTTGGAGAAGGATGATGAGTGGAACGAGATGTTAAAGCAGAGCCGTTTGGAAAGGCGTCATACTCTCTTCCATTGTTCCATTGAGATGCATAAAAAGAATTATTTGCAGATCATTTTCGGGTTTGCGTCGGTTTAGGTTTTGCAGAAGGCTAAGTTGAATTTCTTTGGTACTGTTTTGAGCCGTTGGACACTTCAGAGTAAAGAGGTTCAGGAGTGATATCGGGTGCATTGAAAGAAGGAGCAGGAACATCTCCTAATCCAGGAAAACCGGAAAAATTAAAATTCTGTGGATTTGAATTCGATTTTTTGGGTGGGCGAAGAATTTTCTTCGACTCATTGAAAGAGAGCTTGTTAATAGTAGCGTGAGTGCGGAGATTTTTTTGGAATATAAATTCCGGGCATTCCTTCGATCGAGTTGAATGATTTGATGATTTTGGACAGTTTAAGCACTTTTTTGTTTCTCCAGGACCTGGACAAGGATTTGTAGCAGTGTGGACGACCTCTGTTGCACAAATTTGGCAACGTGAATTGGACCGACAAAACTTGGCAATATGTCCGAATCGACAACATTTTGCGCACATGCGAGGATCTGGGATGTAAGGACGAATTTCGCTTGATGCTTTGTAGATCGCTACCCTTTGAGGAAGGATAGTACCTGAAAATGTGAGAAGGACGGAAGTACTTGGTGTGTACTTGTCAGTTTGAGTTTTTTCGTCGAAAGATTTCTTGTTCATACGACGAGCTTGGAGGATTTTAGTGCTTCTGACTTGAGGACCCAAGATTTCAGTGTTTGCGATAATTTCCTCGATTGAAATATCTGTAGGCACGTTATTCATAACGCCCTGACAGGATACAAAACTCGACGGGATCAATGCGATTAAGCCTTTAGCTCGAATTGACGGATCGTTTAGAAGTTGATTGGCAGCTCTGCCCGAGTTCAAGATGACTCGCACTTTAGCGAAGCCGCTGCGGTGAATATCAACGATTTTACCTGGAAAAGTGGAATGAAGGAGACGTCCTACCGACATATTGTTAAGGTCTTTTTTTGCATCGGGTGATTTCGGGTCACGCTGTAAGAAAACTGTGCAATTGGATCTCAAGGAATCGTCGTATTGGTTGAGAGGATTTGTTTGTTTTGTTGGATCATTAGATTTATGTTGTGTGTTGGTTTGTTGTTGTTGAGAAGATGGGTTGTGGTGTGCTGAAATTTGGTCATTTTTGTGTTTTTCAGAACAGTGTTTTTTTGCATTCGAGTTCAAGTCTTCTTGGCTCGATGCAAGATTAGGGCTAAATTGTAGTAAGCTTTGTGCAGCATCTACAACATCCATATGAGTTTCCGATGAAGGAGGAAGTGGAGGGTCTTTAAAACTCTCTCCTGTGTTCATACTCATGCTCGATAAGTAGGAGGTTAAACCTCCATTTAAGATATGTTTATGCCAAGACAATGTAAATAATAATTAAACTGTATAAAAACGATACCTGAATCAAGCAAAATGGCCGGCACGGCCGACGGGAGACGCGTAGCGCCGAGTTGGTTGGCGATTGTGCCAGAAGCACAAGAATACCGAGGTACTTTTCAAGGAAATACGAGTCTGTTCATATACCGTTGTCGAACTATACACGATTCCACTCACGATTTAACGATTTAACCACGAAAACTTTGCTATACTTTGGACACGATGTGTACTGTATCACAGTTTACGAGGAACTCCTCTATTTCATCTTCATTTGCCTTCGTAATGCGCATGCTTCACACAGGAACAAACAGGTCAACGATTTTAGTGAGATAGTACATACCTTGTGTTTTGCGCCAACTCAAAATTCTAGAGTTTAAGCTCCCTATTCACTATGGTCACAAAACTGACTGAATCGTGCATCCACGATAAAATAGTATATTAAGCGACACGGGTCTAAAGGCAGCTATTAGTGAACCGCGATTTTTGCGAACGAGTGAAGGTCGAGAACGAGCTGCCGTAACCGAGGTGAAGCCAAGCGAGTTTAAGACCGAAACGAGTGAGTCAAAAATCGGGGTTCATTAATTAGCTGCCTTTAGCCCCATGTCCCTTACTAAACTTTTTATTCCGAGGGCACAAAAAAAGGCGCTTTTAGATACCTGTGGATAGGGTTTTATGCCACTCATTGATGAAAACGGGTCAATAATCCAATAACTTGTCAAATTTTACGCCCTAGGGCGAACAAGAGAGTTCATTTTTGACCTGTTTCATCAATGAGTGGCTTTACGCCCTATCCACAGATATCTAAAAGCGCCTATTTTGAGCCTGAGGAATAAAAAAAAAATTTTACACGACATGGGGAGAGGCCAATTTACAGTCGGGCGAAGTTTTTAGCATTCACCTCGCACTCCGATTCACTCATCCTTCGCCTTCGCGCCTTCGGCGCTCGTGCTACAGCTTCCCCGCGCTCGACGCATGCTAAAAACATCCGCCCTCTCCGTAAATTCGCCTGTCTCCCCCAAGCTGTGCAATAGACTATTAAAAGACAAAAAAAAAAAAAAATGTAAACAAAAAAAAATAGATTTTTTATTTTTGAAAAAAAAATTTTTTTTTAAAAAAAAAAAAAATTTTGATTTTTTTTTCTTTAAAAAAAAAAATTTTTTTTATTTAATTAAGAACAAAATTTTTTTTTTCTTAACAAAAAAAATTTTTTTCTTATAGAGAAAAAAAAAAGTTTTTTTTTTTTTTTTCAAAAAAAATTTTTTTTGTGTCAATTTTGTACCGACTGCCATACTCCCCTTATACTTTTCCCGGACTTTCCTCATACTTTTTCAAAACTTCAAGATTTGGGAAATCTGACAAAAAAAATTATATTTAAAAAAAAATTTTTTCTTCATGTTTAATGAAACTTTGACAAAATTTTGAAATTTTTTGAAATTCGCCAAAAAAGCAAATTTTTGAAGAAAACGGATAATATTTGAATCCCATACTACCCCCATACTTTTGCCGGACTTTCCTCATACTTTTTCAAAACTTCAAAATTTGGGAAATCTGACGAAAAAAAATTATATTTAAAAAAAAATTTTTTCTTCATTTTTAATGAAACTTTGACAAAATTTTGTAATTTTTTGAAATTCGCCAAAAAAGCGAATTTTTGAAGAAAATGGATGATTTTTGAATCCCATACTCCCCGCATAATTTTCCCGGACTTTCCCCATACTTTTTCAAAAATTCAAAATTTGGAAAATCTGACGAAAAAAAATTATATTTAAAAAAAAATTTTTTCTTCATGTTTAATAAAACTTTGACAAAATTTTGTAATTTTTTGAAATTCGCCAAAAAAGCGAATTTTTGAAGAAAATGGATGATTTTTGAATCCCATACTCCCCGCATAATTTTCCCGGACTTTCCCCATACTTTTTCAAAAATTCAAAATTTGGAAAATCTGACGAAAAAAAATTATATTTAAACAAAAAATTTTTCTTCATTTTTAATGAAACTTTGACAAAATTTTGTAATTTTTTGAAATTCGCCAAAAAAGCGAATTTTTGAAGAAAATGGATGATTTTTGAATCCCATACTCCCCGCATAATTTTCCCGGACTTTCCCCATACTTTTAAAAAATTCAAAATTTGGAAAATCTGACGAAAAAAATTATATTTAAACAAAAAATTTTTCTTCATTTTTAATGAAACTTTGACAAAATTTTGTAATTTTTTGAAATTCGCCAAAAAAGCGAATTTTTGAAGAAAATGGATGATTTTTGAATCCCATACTCCCCGCATAATTTTCCCGGACTTTCCCCATACTTTTTCAAAAATTCAAAATTTGGAAAATCTGACGAAAAAAAATTATATTTAAAAAAAAATTTTTTCTTCATGTTTAATAAAACTTTGACAAAATTTTGTAATTTTTTGAAATTCGCCAAAAAGCGAATTTTTGAAGAAAATGGATGATTTTTGAATCCCATACTCCCCGCATAATTTTCTCGGACTTTCCCCATACTTTTTCAAAAATTCAAAATTTGGAAAATCTGACGAAAAAAAATTATATTTAAACAAAAAATTTTTCTTCATTTTTAATGAAACTTTGACAAAATTTTGTAATTTTTTGAAATTCGCCAAAAAAGCGAATTTTTGAAGAAAATGGATGATTTTTGAATCCCATACTCCCCGCATAATTTTCCCGGACTTTCCCCATATTTTTAAAAAATTCAAAATTTGGAAAATCTGACGAAAAAAATTATATTTAAACAAAAAATTTTTCTTCATTTTTAATGAAACTTTAACAAAATTTTGTAATTTTTTGAAATTCGCCAAAAAAGCGAATTTTTGAAGAAAATGGATGATTTTTGAATCCCATACTCCCCGCATAATTTTCCCGGACTTTCCCCATACTTTTTCAAAAATTCAAAATTTGTGAAATCTGACGAAAAAAAATTATATTAAAAAAAAAATTTTTTCTTCATTTTTAATAAGACTTTGACGAAAGTTTGTAATTTTTTAAAATTCGCCAAAAATGCGAATTTTTGAAGAAAATGGATAATTTTGGAACCCCATACTACCCCCAAACTTTTCCCGGACTTTCCTCATACTTTTTCAAAACTTCAAGATTTGGGAAATCTGACAAAAAAAAATTATACACGGAAAAAATTTTGGTGCACCGGTTGTACTGGTTAGTTAAAAAATTTTTGTACTTTAAAAACGGACATCAGTTATCCCGGTTTGGTGCAACCTATGTCCCGTACAGTGTGTCTGATGTCCCTTACAGCGCTTCTGACGCGCCAAATCAGGATAACAGTTGCCCGCAACCCATAGTATAACAGTTCTACCGTAGATTGCGCATCTGATGCACCAAAATTTTTTCCGTGTAGTTAAAAAAAAATTTTTTCTTCATGTTTAATGAAACTTTGACAAAATTTTGAAATTTTTTGAAATTCGCGAAAAAAGCAAATTTTTGAAGAAAACGGATAATTTTTGAATCCCATACTACCCCCATACTTTTCCCGGACTTTCCTCATACTTTTTCAAAACTTCAAAATTTGGGAAATCCTACGAAAAAAAATTAAATTTAAACAAAAATTTATTCTTCATTTTTAATGAAACTTTGAAGAAATTTTGTAATTTTTTGAAATTCGCCAAAAAAGCGAATTTTTGAAGCAAATGGATAATTTTTGAATCCCATACTCCCCGCATAATTTTCCCGGACTTTCCCCATACTTTTTCAAAACTTCAAAATTTGTGAAATCTGACGAAAAAAAATTAAATTAAAAAAAAAAATATGTCTTCATTTTTTATGGGACTTTGACTAAAGTTTGAAATTTTTTAAAATTCGCCAGAAAAGCGAATTTTTGAAGAAAATGGATAATTTTTGCATCCCATACACCCCGCATAATTTTCCCGGACTTTCCCCATACTTTTTCAAAAATTCAAAATTTGGAAAATCTGACGAAAAAAAATTATATTTAAACAAAAAAATTTTTCTTCATTTTTAATGGGACTTTGACAAAAGTTTGAAATTTTTTAAAATTCGCCAAAAAAGCGAATTTTTGAAGAAAATGGATAATTTTTGAATCCCATACTCCCCGCATAATTTTCCCGGACTTTCCCCATACTTTTGCAAAACTTTAAAATTTGGAAAATCTGACGAAAAAAAATTATATTTAAACAAAAAAATTTTTCTTCATTTTTAATGGGACTTTGACAAAAGTTTGAAAATTTTTAAAATTCGCCAAAAAAGCGAATTTTTGAAGAAAATGGATAATTTTTGAATCCCATACTCCCCTTATACTTTTCCCGGACTTTCCTCATACTTTTTTAAAACTTCAAGATTTGGGAAATCTGACAAAAAAAAATTATATTTAAAAAAAAATTTTTTCTTCATGTTTGATGAAACTTTGACAAAATTTTGAAAATTTTTGAAATTCGCCAAAAAAGCGAATTTTTGAAGAAAATGGATGATATTTGAATCCCATACTCCCCGCATACTTTTGCCGGACTTTCCTCATACTTTTTCAAAACTTCAAAATTTGGGAAATCTGACGAAAAAAAATTATATTTAAACAAAAAATTTTTCTTCATTTTTAATGAAACTTTGACAAAATTTTGTAATTTTTTGAAATTCGCCAAAAAAGCGAATTTTTGAAGAAAATGGATGATTTTTGAATCCCATACTCCCCGCATAATTTTCCCGGACTTTCCCCATACTTTTTCAAAAATTCAAAATTTGGAAAATCTGACGAAAAAAAATTATATTTAAACAAAAAATTTTTCTTCATTTTTAATGAAACTTTGACAAAATTTTGTAATTTTTTGAAATTCGCCAAAAAAGCGAATTTTTGAAGAAAATGGATGATTTTTGAATCCCATACTCCCCGCATAATTTTCCCGGACTTTCCCCATACTTTTAAAAACTTCAAAATTTGGAAAATCTGACGAAAAAAATTATATTTAAACAAAAAATTTTTCTTCATTTTTAATGAAACTTTGACAAAATTTTGTAATTTTTTGAAATTCGCCAAAAAAGCGAATTTTTGAAGAAAATGGATGATTTTTGAATCCCATACTCCCCGCATAATTTTCCCGGACTTTCCCCATACTTTTTCAAAAATTCAAAATTTGGAAAATCTGACGAAAAAAAATTATATTTAAACAAAAAAATTTTTCTTCATTTTTAAGGGGACTTTGACAAAAGTTTGAAATTTTTTAAAATTCGCCAAAAAAGCGAATTTTTGAAGAAAATGGATAATTTTTGAATCCCATACTCCCCGCATAATTTTCCCGGACTTTCCCCATACTTTTGCAAAACTTTAAAATTTGGAAAATCTGACGAAAAAAAATTATATTTAAACAAAAAAATTTTTCTTCATTTTTAATGGGACTTTGACAAAAGTTTGAAAATTTTTAAAATTCGCCAAAAAAGCGAATTTTTGAAGAAAATGGATAATTTTTGAATCCCATACTCCCCTTATACTTTTCCCGGACTTTCCTCATACTTTTTTAAAACTTCAAGATTTGGGAAATCTGACAAAAAAAAATTATATTTAAAAAAAAATTTTTTCTTCATGTTTAATGAAACTTTGACAAAATTTTGAAAATTTTTGAAATTCGCCAAAAAAGCAAATTTTTGAAGAAAACGGATAATATTTGAATCCCATACTACCCCCATACTTTTGCCGGACTTTCCTCATACTTTTTCAAAACTTCAAAATTTGGGAAATCTTACGAAAAAAAATTATATTTAAACAAAAAATTTTTCTTCATTTTTAATGAAACTTTGACAAAATTTTGTAATTTTTTGAAATTCGCCAAAAAAGCGAATTTTTGAAGAAAATGGATGATTTTTGAATCCCATACTCCCCGCATAATTTTCCCGGACTTTCCCCATACTTTTTCAAAAATTCAAAATTTGTAAAATCTGACGAAAAAAAATTATATTTAAACAAAAAATTTTTCTTCATTTTTAATGAAACTTTGACAAAATTTTGTAATTTTTTGAAATTCGCCAAAAAAGCGAATTTTTGAAGAAAATGGATGATTTTTGAATCCCATACTCCCCGCATAATTTTCCCGGACTTTCCCCATACTTTTAAAAACTTCAAAATTTGGAAAATCTGACGAAAAAAATTATATTTAAACAAAAAATTTTTCTTCATTTTTAATGAAACTTTGACAAAATTTTGTAATTTTTTGAAATTCGCCAAAAAAGCGAATTTTTGAAGAAAATGGATGATTTTTGAATCCCATACTCCCCGCATAATTTTCCCGGACTTTCCCCATACTTTTTCAAAAATTCAAAATTTGGAAAATCTGACGAAAAAAAATTATATTTAAACAAAAAAATTTTTCTTCATTTTTAATGGGACTTTGACAAAAGTTTGAAATTTTTTAAAATTCGCCAAAAAAGCGAATTTTTGAAGAAAATGGATAATTTTTGAATCCCATACTCCCCGCATAATTTTCCCGGACTTTCCCCATACTTTTGCAAAACTTTAAAATTTGGAAAATCTGACGAAAAAAAATTATATTTAAACAAAAAAATTTTTCTTCATTTTTAATGGGACTTTGACAAAAGTTTGAAAATTTTTAAAATTCGCCAAAAAAGCGAATTTTTGAAGAAAATGGATAATTTTTGAATCCCATACTCCCCTTATACTTTTCCCGGACTTTCCTCATACTTTTTTAAAACTTCAAGATTTGGGAAATCTGACAAAAAAAAATTATATTTAAAAAAAAATTTTTCTTCATTTTTAATGAAACTTTGAAAAAATTTTGTAATTTTTTGAAATTCGCCAAAAAAGCGAATTTTTGAAGAAAATGGATGATTTTTGAATCCCATACTCCCCGCATAATTTTCCCGGACTTTCCCCATACTTTTAAAAACTTCAAAATTTGGAAAATCTGACGAAAAAAATTATATTTAAACAAAAAATTTTTCTTCATTTTTAATGAAACTTTGACAAAATTTTGTAATTTTTTGAAATTCGCCAAAAAAGCGAATTTTTGAAGAAAATGGATGATTTTTGAATCCCATACTCCCCGCATATTTTTCCCGGACTTTCCCCATACTTTTTCAAAAATTCAAAATTTGGAAAATCTGACGAAAAAAAATTATATTTAAAAAAAAAATTTTTCTTCATTTTTAATGAAACTTTGACAAAATTTTGTAATTTTTTGAAATTCGACAAAAAAGCGAATTTTTGAAGAAAATGGATGATTTTTGAATCCCATACTCCCCGCATAATTTTCCCGGACTTTCCTCATACTTTTTCAAAACTTCAAGATTTGGGAAATCTGACAAAAAAAAATTATATTTAAAAAAAAATTTTTCTTCATGTTTAATGAAACTTTGACAAAATTTTGAAATTTTTTGAAATTCGCCAAAAAAGCAAATTTTTGAAGAAAACGGATAATATTTGAATCCCATACTACCCCCATACTTTTGCCGGACTTTCCTCATACTTTTTCAAAACTTAAAAATTTGGGAAATCTGACAAAAAAAAATTATATTTAAACAAAAAATTTTTCTTCATTTTTAATGAAACTTTGACAAAATTTTGTAATTTTTTGAAATTCGACAAAAAAGCGAATTTTTGAAGAAAATGGATGATTTTTGAATCCCATACTCCCCGCATAATTTTCCCGGACTTTCCCCATACTTTTTCAAAAATTCAAAATTTGGAAAATCTGAAGAAAAAAAATTATATTTAAACAAAAAATTTTTCTTCATTTTTAATGAAACTTTGACAAAATTTTGTAATTTTTTGAAATTCGCCAAAAAAGCGAATTTTTGAAGAAAATGGATGATTTTTGAATCCCATACTCCCCGCATAATTTTCCCGGACTTTCCCCATACTTTTAAAAAATTCAAAATTTGGAAAATCTGACGAAAAAAATTATATTTAAACAAAAAATTTTTCTTCATTTTTAATGAAACTTTGACAAAATTTTGTAATTTTTTGAAATTCGCCAAAAAAGCGAATTTTTGAAGAAAATGGATGATTTTTGAATCCCATACTCCCCGCATAATTTTCCCGGACTTTCCCCATACTTTTTCAAAAATTCAAAATTTGGAAAATCTGACGAAAAAAAATTATATTTAAAAAAAAATTTTTTCTTCATGTTTAATAAAACTTTGACAAAATTTTGTAATTTTTTGAAATTCGCCAAAAAGCGAATTTTTGAAGAAAATGGATGATTTTTGAATCCCATACTCCCCGCATAATTTTCTCGGACTTTCCCCATACTTTTTCAAAAATTCAAAATTTGGAAAATCTGACGAAAAAAAATTATATTTAAACAAAAAATTTTTCTTCATTTTTAATGAAACTTTGACAAAATTTTGTAATTTTTTGAAATTCGCCAAAAAAGCGAATTTTTGAAGAAAATGGATGATTTTTGAATCCCATACTCCCCGCATAATTTTCCCGGACTTTCCCCATACTTTTAAAAAATTCAAAATTTGGAAAATCTGACGAAAAAAATTATATTTAAACAAAAAATTTTTCTTCATTTTTAATGAAACTTTAACAAAATTTTGTAATTTTTTGAAATTCGCCAAAAAAGCGAATTTTTGAAGAAAATGGATGATTTTTGAATCCCATACTCCCCGCATAATTTTCCCGGACTTTCCCCATACTTTTTCAAAAATTCAAAATTTGTGAAATCTGACGAAAAAAAATTATATTAAAAAAAAAATTTTTTCTTCATTTTTAATAAGACTTTGACGAAAGTTTGTAATTTTTTAAAATTCGCCAAAAATGCGAATTTTTGAAGAAAATGGATAATTTTGGAACCCCATACTACCCCCAAACTTTTCCCGGACTTTCCTCATACTTTTTCAAAACTTCAAGATTTGGGAAATCTGACAAAAAAAAATTATACACGGAAAAAATTTTGGTGCACCGGTTGTACTGGTTAGTTAAAAAATTTTTGTACTTTAAAAACGGACATCAGTTATCCCGGTTTGGTGCAACCTATGTCCCGTACAGTGTGTCTGATGTCCCTTACAGCGCTTCTGACGCGCCAAATCAGGATAACAGTTGCCCGCAACCCATAGTATAACAGTTCTACCGTAGATTGCGCATCTGATGCACCAAAATTTTTTCCGTGTAGTTAAAAAAAAATTTTTTCTTCATGTTTAATGAAACTTTGACAAAATTTTGAAATTTTTTGAAATTCGCGAAAAAAGCAAATTTTTGAAGAAAACGGATAATTTTTGAATCCCATACTACCCCCATACTTTTCCCGGACTTTCCTCATACTTTTTCAAAACTTCAAAATTTGGGAAATCCTACGAAAAAAAATTAAATTTAAACAAAAATTTATTCTTCATTTTTAATGAAACTTTGAAGAAATTTTGTAATTTTTTGAAATTCGCCAAAAAAGCGAATTTTTGAAGAAAATGGATGATTTTTGAATCCCATACTCCCCGCATAATTTTCCCGGACTTTCCCCATACTTTTTCAAAAATTCAAAATTTGGAAAATCTGACGAAAAAAAATTATATTTAAACAAAAAATTTTTCTTCATTTTTAATGAAACTTTGACAAAATTTTGTAATTTTTTGAAATTCGCCAAAAAAGCGAATTTTTGAAGAAAATGGATGATTTTTGAATCCCATACTCCCCGCATAATTTTCCCGGACTTTCCCCATACTTTTTCAAAACTTCAAAATTTGGAAAATCTGACGAAAAAAAATTATATTTAAAAAAAAAATTTTTCTTCATTTTTAATGAAACTTTGACAAAATTTTGAAATTTTTTGAAATTCGCCAAAAAAGCGAATTTTTGAAGAAAATGGATAATTTTTGAATCCCATACTCCCCGCATAATTTTCCCGGACTTTCCCCATACTTTTTCAAAACTTAAAAATTTGGGAAATCTGACAAAAAAAAATTATATTTAAACAAAAAATTTTTCTTCATTTTTAATGAAACTTTGACAAAATTTTGTAATTTTTTGAAATTCGACAAAAAAGCGAATTTTTGAAGAAAATGGATGATTTTTGAATCCCATACTCCCCGCATAATTTTCCCGGACTTTCCCCATACTTTTTCAAAAATTCAAAATTTGGAAAATCTGAAGAAAAAAAATTATATTTAAACAAAAAATTTTTCTTCATTTTTAATGAAACTTTGACAAAATTTTGTAATTTTTTGAAATTCGCCAAAAAAGCGAATTTTTGAAGAAAATGGATGATTTTTGAATCCCATACTCCCCGCATAATTTTCCCGGACTTTCCCCATACTTTTAAAAAATTCAAAATTTGGAAAATCTGACGAAAAAAAATTATATTTAAACAAAAAATTTTTCTTCATTTTTAATGAAACTTTGACAAAATTTTGTAATTTTTTGAAATTCGCCAAAAAAGCGAATTTTTGAAGAAAATGGATGATTTTTGAATCCCATACTCCCCGCATAATTTTCCCGGACTTTCCCCATACTTTTTCAAAAATTCAAAATTTGGAAAATCTGACGAAAAAAAATTATATTTAAAAAAAAATTTTTTCTTCATGTTTAATAAAACTTTGACAAAATTTTGTAATTTTTTGAAATTCGCCAAAAAGCGAATTTTTGAAGAAAATGGATGATTTTTGAATCCCATACTCCCCGCATAATTTTCTCGGACTTTCCCCATACTTTTTCAAAAATTCAAAATTTGGAAAATCTGACGAAAAAAAATTATATTTAAACAAAAAATTTTTCTTCATTTTTAATGAAACTTTGACAAAATTTTGTAATTTTTTGAAATTCGCCAAAAAAGCGAATTTTTGAAGAAAATGGATGATTTTTGAATCCCATACTCCCCGCATAATTTTCCCGGACTTTCCCCATACTTTTAAAAAATTCAAAATTTGGAAAATCTGACGAAAAAAATTATATTTAAACAAAAAATTTTTCTTCATTTTTAATGAAACTTTAACAAAATTTTGTAATTTTTTGAAATTCGCCAAAAAAGCGAATTTTTGAAGAAAATGGATGATTTTTGAATCCCATACTCCCCGCATAATTTTCCCGGACTTTCCCCATACTTTTTCAAAAATTCAAAATTTGTGAAATCTGACGAAAAAAAATTATATTAAAAAAAAAATTTTTCTTCATTTTTAATAAGACTTTGACGAAAGTTTGTAATTTTTTAAAATTCGCCAAAAAAGCGAATTTTTGAAGAAAATGGATAATTTTGGAACCCCATACTACCCCCAAACTTTTCCCGGACTTTCCTCATACTTTTTCAAAACTTCAAGATTTGGGAAATCTGACAAAAAAAAATTATACACGGAAAAAATTTTGGTGCACCGGTTGTACTGGTTAGTTAAAAAATTTTTGTACTTTAAAAACGGACATCAGTTATCCCGGTTTGGTGCAACCTATGTCCCGTACAGTGTGTCTGATGTCCCTTACAGCGCTTCTGACGCGCCAAATCAGGATAACAGTTGCCCGCAACCCATAGTATAACAGTTCTACCGTAGATTGCGCATCTGATGCACCAAAATTTTTTCCGTGTAGTTAAAAAAAAATTTTTTCTTCATGTTTAATGAAACTTTGACAAAATTTTGAAATTTTTTGAAATTCGCCAAAAAAGCAAATTTTTGAAGAAAACGGATAATATTTGAATCCCATACTACCCCCATACTTTTCCCGGACTTTCCTCATACTTTTTCAAAACTTCAAAATTTGGGAAATCCTACGAAAAAAAATTAAATTTAAACAAAAATTTTTCTTCATTTTTAATGAAACTTTGACAGAAATTTTGTAATTTTTTGAAATTCGCCAAAAAAGCGAATTTTTGAAGAAAATGGATAATTTTTGAATCCCATACTCCCCGCATAATTTTCCCGGACTTTCCCCATACTTTTTCAAAACTTCAAAATTTGTGAAATCTGACGAAAAAAAATTATATTTAAAAAAAAATTTTTTCTTCATTTTTAATGAAACTTTGACAAAAGTTTGTAATTTTTTAAAATTCGCCAAAAAAGCGAATTTTTGAAGAAAATGGATAATTTTTGAATCCCATACTCCCCCATACTTTTCCCGGACTTTCCTCATACTTTTTCAAAACTTTAAAATTTGGGAAATCTGACGAAAAAAAATTATATTAAAAAAAAAATTTTTCTTCATTTTTAATGAGACTTTGACAAAAGTTTGAAATTTTTTAAAATTCGCCAGAAAAGCGAATTTTTGAAGAAAATGGATAATTTTTGAATCCCATACACCCCGCATAATTTTCCCGGACTTTCCCCATACTTTTTCAAAAATTCAAAATTTGGAAAATCTGACGAAAAAAAATTATATTTAAACAAAAAAATTTTTCTTCATTTTTAATGGGACTTTGACAAAAGTTTGAAATTTTTTAAAATTCGCCAAAAAAGCGAATTTTTGAAGAAAATGGATAATTTTTGAATCCCATACTCCCCGCATAATTTTCCCGGACTTTCCCCATACTTTTGCAAAACTTTAAAATTTGGAAAATCTGACGAAAAAAAATTATATTTAAACAAAAAAATTTTTCTTCATTTTTAATGGGACTTTGACAAAAGTTTGAAAATTTTTAAAATTCGCCAAAAAAGCGAATTTTTGAAGAAAATGGATAATTTTTGAATCCCATACTCCCCTTATACTTTTCCCGGACTTTCCTCATACTTTTTTAAAACTTCAAGATTTGGGAAATCTGACAAAAAAAAATTATATTTAAAAAAAAATTTTTCTTCATTTTTAATGAAACTTTGAAAAAATTTTGTAATTTTTTGAAATTCGCCAAAAAAGCGAATTTTTGAAGAAAATGGATGATTTTTGAATCCCATACTCCCCGCATAATTTTCCCGGACTTTCCCCATACTTTTAAAAACTTCAAAATTTGGAAAATCTGACGAAAAAAATTATATTTAAACAAAAAATTTTTCTTCATTTTTAATGAAACTTTGACAAAATTTTGTAATTTTTTGAAATTCGCCAAAAAAGCGAATTTTTGAAGAAAATGGATGATTTTTGAATCCCATACTCCCCGCATATTTTTCCCGGACTTTCCCCATACTTTTTCAAAAATTCAAAATTTGGAAAATCTGACGAAAAAAAATTATATTTAAAAAAAAAATTTTTCTTCATTTTTAATGAAACTTTGACAAAATTTTGTAATTTTTTGAAATTCGACAAAAAAGCGAATTTTTGAAGAAAATGGATGATTTTTGAATCCCATACTCCCCGCATAATTTTCCCGGACTTTCCTCATACTTTTTCAAAACTTCAAGATTTGGGAAATCTGACAAAAAAAAATTATATTTAAAAAAAAATTTTTCTTCATGTTTAATGAAACTTTGACAAAATTTTGAAATTTTTTGAAATTCGCCAAAAAAGCAAATTTTTGAAGAAAACGGATAATATTTGAATCCCATACTACCCCCATACTTTTGCCGGACTTTCCTCATACTTTTTCAAAACTTAAAAATTTGGGAAATCTGACAAAAAAAAATTATATTTAAACAAAAAATTTTTCTTCATTTTTAATGAAACTTTGACAAAATTTTGTAATTTTTTGAAATTCGACAAAAAAGCGAATTTTTGAAGAAAATGGATGATTTTTGAATCCCATACTCCCCGCATAATTTTCCCGGACTTTCCCCATACTTTTTCAAAAATTCAAAATTTGGAAAATCTGAAGAAAAAAAATTATATTTAAACAAAAAATTTTTCTTCATTTTTAATGAAACTTTGACAAAATTTTGTAATTTTTTGAAATTCGCCAAAAAAGCGAATTTTTGAAGAAAATGGATGATTTTTGAATCCCATACTCCCCGCATAATTTTCCCGGACTTTCCCCATACTTTTAAAAAATTCAAAATTTGGAAAATCTGACGAAAAAAATTATATTTAAACAAAAAATTTTTCTTCATTTTTAATGAAACTTTGACAAAATTTTGTAATTTTTTGAAATTCGCCAAAAAAGCGAATTTTTGAAGAAAATGGATGATTTTTGAATCCCATACTCCCCGCATAATTTTCCCGGACTTTCCCCATACTTTTTCAAAAATTCAAAATTTGGAAAATCTGACGAAAAAAAATTATATTTAAAAAAAAATTTTTTCTTCATGTTTAATAAAACTTTGACAAAATTTTGTAATTTTTTGAAATTCGCCAAAAAGCGAATTTTTGAAGAAAATGGATGATTTTTGAATCCCATACTCCCCGCATAATTTTCTCGGACTTTCCCCATACTTTTTCAAAAATTCAAAATTTGGAAAATCTGACGAAAAAAAATTATATTTAAACAAAAAATTTTTCTTCATTTTTAATGAAACTTTGACAAAATTTTGTAATTTTTTGAAATTCGCCAAAAAAGCGAATTTTTGAAGAAAATGGATGATTTTTGAATCCCATACTCCCCGCATAATTTTCCCGGACTTTCCCCATACTTTTAAAAAATTCAAAATTTGGAAAATCTGACGAAAAAAATTATATTTAAACAAAAAATTTTTCTTCATTTTTAATGAAACTTTAACAAAATTTTGTAATTTTTTGAAATTCGCCAAAAAAGCGAATTTTTGAAGAAAATGGATGATTTTTGAATCCCATACTCCCCGCATAATTTTCCCGGACTTTCCCCATACTTTTTCAAAAATTCAAAATTTGTGAAATCTGACGAAAAAAAATTATATTAAAAAAAAAATTTTTTCTTCATTTTTAATAAGACTTTGACGAAAGTTTGTAATTTTTTAAAATTCGCCAAAAATGCGAATTTTTGAAGAAAATGGATAATTTTGGAACCCCATACTACCCCCAAACTTTTCCCGGACTTTCCTCATACTTTTTCAAAACTTCAAGATTTGGGAAATCTGACAAAAAAAAATTATACACGGAAAAAATTTTGGTGCACCGGTTGTACTGGTTAGTTAAAAAATTTTTGTACTTTAAAAACGGACATCAGTTATCCCGGTTTGGTGCAACCTATGTCCCGTACAGTGTGTCTGATGTCCCTTACAGCGCTTCTGACGCGCCAAATCAGGATAACAGTTGCCCGCAACCCATAGTATAACAGTTCTACCGTAGATTGCGCATCTGATGCACCAAAATTTTTTCCGTGTAGTTAAAAAAAAATTTTTTCTTCATGTTTAATGAAACTTTGACAAAATTTTGAAATTTTTTGAAATTCGCGAAAAAAGCAAATTTTTGAAGAAAACGGATAATTTTTGAATCCCATACTACCCCCATACTTTTCCCGGACTTTCCTCATACTTTTTCAAAACTTCAAAATTTGGGAAATCCTACGAAAAAAAATTAAATTTAAACAAAAATTTATTCTTCATTTTTAATGAAACTTTGAAGAAATTTTGTAATTTTTTGAAATTCGACAAAAAAGCGAATTTTTGAAGAAAATGGATGATTTTTGAATCCCATACTCCCCGCATAATTTTCCCGGACTTTCCCCATACTTTTTCAAAAATTCAAAATTTGGAAAATCTGACGAAAAAAAATTATATTTAAACAAAAAATTTTTCTTCATTTTTAATGAAACTTTGACAAAATTTTGTAATTTTTTGAAATTCGCCAAAAAAGCGAATTTTTGAAGAAAATGGATGATTTTTGAATCCCATACTCCCCGCATAATTTTCCCGGACTTTCCCCATACTTTTTCAAAACTTCAAAATTTGGAAAATCTGACGAAAAAAAATTATATTTAAACAAAAAAATTTTTCTTCATTTTTAATGGGACTTTGACAAAAGTTTGAAATTTTTTAAAATTCGCCAAAAAAGCGAATTTTTGAAGAAAATGGATAATTTTTGAATCCCATACTCCCCGCATAATTTTCCCGGACTTTCCCCATACTTTTGCAAAACTTAAAAATTTGGGAAATCTGACAAAAAAAAATTATATTTAAACAAAAAATTTTTCTTCATTTTTAATGAAACTTTGACAAAATTTTGTAATTTTTTGAAATTCGACAAAAAAGCGAATTTTTGAAGAAAATGGATGATTTTTGAATCCCATACTCCCCGCATAATTTTCCCGGACTTTCCCCATACTTTTTCAAAAATTCAAAATTTGGAAAATCTGAAGAAAAAAAATTATATTTAAACAAAAAATTTTTCTTCATTTTTAATGAAACTTTGACAAAATTTTGTAATTTTTTGAAATTCGCCAAAAAAGCGAATTTTTGAAGAAAATGGATGATTTTTGAATCCCATACTCCCCGCATAATTTTCCCGGACTTTCCCCATACTTTTAAAAAATTCAAAATTTGGAAAATCTGACGAAAAAAATTATATTTAAACAAAAAATTTTTCTTCATTTTTAATGAAACTTTGACAAAATTTTGTAATTTTTTGAAATTCGCCAAAAAAGCGAATTTTTGAAGAAAATGGATGATTTTTGAATCCCATACTCCCCGCATAATTTTCCCGGACTTTCCCCATACTTTTTCAAAAATTCAAAATTTGGAAAATCTGACGAAAAAAAATTATATTTAAAAAAAAATTTTTTCTTCATGTTTAATAAAACTTTGACAAAATTTTGTAATTTTTTGAAATTCGCCAAAAAGCGAATTTTTGAAGAAAATGGATGATTTTTGAATCCCATACTCCCCGCATAATTTTCTCGGACTTTCCCCATACTTTTTCAAAAATTCAAAATTTGGAAAATCTGACGAAAAAAAATTATATTTAAACAAAAAATTTTTCTTCATTTTTAATGAAACTTTGACAAAATTTTGTAATTTTTTGAAATTCGCCAAAAAAGCGAATTTTTGAAGAAAATGGATGATTTTTGAATCCCATACTCCCCGCATAATTTTCCCGGACTTTCCCCATACTTTTAAAAAATTCAAAATTTGGAAAATCTGACGAAAAAAATTATATTTAAACAAAAAATTTTTCTTCATTTTTAATGAAACTTTAACAAAATTTTGTAATTTTTTGAAATTCGCCAAAAAAGCGAATTTTTGAAGAAAATGGATGATTTTTGAATCCCATACTCCCCGCATAATTTTCCCGGACTTTCCCCATACTTTTTCAAAAATTCAAAATTTGTGAAATCTGACGAAAAAAAATTATATTAAAAAAAAAATTTTTTCTTCATTTTTAATAAGACTTTGACGAAAGTTTGTAATTTTTTAAAATTCGCCAAAAATGCGAATTTTTGAAGAAAATGGATAATTTTGGAACCCCATACTACCCCCAAACTTTTCCCGGACTTTCCTCATACTTTTTCAAAACTTCAAGATTTGGGAAATCTGACAAAAAAAAATTATACACGGAAAAAATTTTGGTGCACCGGTTGTACTGGTTAGTTAAAAAATTTTTGTACTTTAAAAACGGACATCAGTTATCCCGGTTTGGTGCAACCTATGTCCCGTACAGTGTGTCTGATGTCCCTTACAGCGCTTCTGACGCGCCAAATCAGGATAACAGTTGCCCGCAACCCATAGTATAACAGTTCTACCGTAGATTGCGCATCTGATGCACCAAAATTTTTTCCGTGTAGTTAAAAAAAAATTTTTTCTTCATGTTTAATGAAACTTTGACAAAATTTTGAAATTTTTTGAAATTCGCGAAAAAAGCAAATTTTTGAAGAAAACGGATAATTTTTGAATCCCATACTACCCCCATACTTTTCCCGGACTTTCCTCATACTTTTTCAAAACTTCAAAATTTGGGAAATCCTACGAAAAAAAATTAAATTTAAACAAAAATTTATTCTTCATTTTTAATGAAACTTTGAAGAAATTTTGTAATTTTTTGAAATTCGCCAAAAAAGCGAATTTTTGAAGCAAATGGATAATTTTTGAATCCCATACTCCCCGCATAATTTTCCCGGACTTTCCCCATACTTTTTCAAAACTTCAAAATTTGTGAAATCTGACGAAAAAAAATTATATTAAAAAAAAAATTTTTTCTTCATTTTTAATAAGACTTTGACAAAAGTTTGTAATTTTTTAAAATTCGCCAAAAATGCGAATTTTTGAAGAAAATGGATAATTTTGGAACCCCATACTACCCCCATACTATTCCCGGACTTTCCTCATACTTTTTCAAAACTTTAAAATTTGGGAAATCCTACGAAAAAAAATTAAATTAAAAAAAAAAATATGTCTTCATTTTTTATGGGACTTTGACTAAAGTTTGAAATTTTTTAAAATTCGCCAGAAAAGCGAATTTTTGAAGAAAATGGATAATTTTTGAATCCCATACACCCCGCATAATTTTCCCGGACTTTCCCCATACTTTTTCAAAAATTCAAAATTTGGAAAATCTGACGAAAAAAAATTATATTTAAACAAAAAAATTTTTCTTCATTTTTAATGGGACTTTGACAAAAGTTTGAAATTTTTTAAAATTCGCCAAAAAAGCGAATTTTTGAAGAAAATGGATAATTTTTGAATCCCATACTCCCCGCATAATTTTCCCGGACTTTCCCCATACTTTTGCAAAACTTTAAAATTTGGAAAATCTGACGAAAAAAAATTATATTTAAACAAAAAAATTTTTCTTCATTTTTAATGGGACTTTGACAAAAGTTTGAAAATTTTTAAAATTCGCCAAAAAAGCGAATTTTTGAAGAAAATGGATAATTTTTGAATCCCATACTCCCCTTATACTTTTCCCGGACTTTCCTCATACTTTTTTAAAACTTCAAGATTTGGGAAATCTGACAAAAAAAAATTATATTTAAAAAAAAATTTTTCTTCATTTTTAATGAAACTTTGAAAAAATTTTGTAATTTTTTGAAATTCGCCAAAAAAGCGAATTTTTGAAGAAAATGGATGATTTTTGAATCCCATACTCCCCGCATAATTTTCCCGGACTTTCCCCATACTTTTAAAAACTTCAAAATTTGGAAAATCTGACGAAAAAAATTATATTTAAACAAAAAATTTTTCTTCATTTTTAATGAAACTTTGACAAAATTTTGTAATTTTTTGAAATTCGCCAAAAAAGCGAATTTTTGAAGAAAATGGATGATTTTTGAATCCCATACTCCCCGCATATTTTTCCCGGACTTTCCCCATACTTTTTCAAAAATTCAAAATTTGGAAAATCTGACGAAAAAAAATTATATTTAAAAAAAAAATTTTTCTTCATTTTTAATGAAACTTTGACAAAATTTTGTAATTTTTTGAAATTCGACAAAAAAGCGAATTTTTGAAGAAAATGGATGATTTTTGAATCCCATACTCCCCGCATAATTTTCCCGGACTTTCCTCATACTTTTTCAAAACTTCAAGATTTGGGAAATCTGACAAAAAAAAATTATATTTAAAAAAAAATTTTTCTTCATGTTTAATGAAACTTTGACAAAATTTTGAAATTTTTTGAAATTCGCCAAAAAAGCAAATTTTTGAAGAAAACGGATAATATTTGAATCCCATACTACCCCCATACTTTTGCCGGACTTTCCTCATACTTTTTCAAAACTTAAAAATTTGGGAAATCTGACAAAAAAAAATTATATTTAAACAAAAAATTTTTCTTCATTTTTAATGAAACTTTGACAAAATTTTGTAATTTTTTGAAATTCGACAAAAAAGCGAATTTTTGAAGAAAATGGATGATTTTTGAATCCCATACTCCCCGCATAATTTTCCCGGACTTTCCCCATACTTTTTCAAAAATTCAAAATTTGGAAAATCTGAAGAAAAAAAATTATATTTAAACAAAAAATTTTTCTTCATTTTTAATGAAACTTTGACAAAATTTTGTAATTTTTTGAAATTCGCCAAAAAAGCGAATTTTTGAAGAAAATGGATGATTTTTGAATCCCATACTCCCCGCATAATTTTCCCGGACTTTCCCCATACTTTTAAAAAATTCAAAATTTGGAAAATCTGACGAAAAAAATTATATTTAAACAAAAAATTTTTCTTCATTTTTAATGAAACTTTGACAAAATTTTGTAATTTTTTGAAATTCGCCAAAAAAGCGAATTTTTGAAGAAAATGGATGATTTTTGAATCCCATACTCCCCGCATAATTTTCCCGGACTTTCCCCATACTTTTTCAAAAATTCAAAATTTGGAAAATCTGACGAAAAAAAATTATATTTAAAAAAAAATTTTTTCTTCATGTTTAATAAAACTTTGACAAAATTTTGTAATTTTTTGAAATTCGCCAAAAAGCGAATTTTTGAAGAAAATGGATGATTTTTGAATCCCATACTCCCCGCATAATTTTCTCGGACTTTCCCCATACTTTTTCAAAAATTCAAAATTTGGAAAATCTGACGAAAAAAAATTATATTTAAACAAAAAATTTTTCTTCATTTTTAATGAAACTTTGACAAAATTTTGTAATTTTTTGAAATTCGCCAAAAAAGCGAATTTTTGAAGAAAATGGATGATTTTTGAATCCCATACTCCCCGCATAATTTTCCCGGACTTTCCCCATACTTTTAAAAAATTCAAAATTTGGAAAATCTGACGAAAAAAATTATATTTAAACAAAAAATTTTTCTTCATTTTTAATGAAACTTTAACAAAATTTTGTAATTTTTTGAAATTCGCCAAAAAAGCGAATTTTTGAAGAAAATGGATGATTTTTGAATCCCATACTCCCCGCATAATTTTCCCGGACTTTCCCCATACTTTTTCAAAAATTCAAAATTTGTGAAATCTGACGAAAAAAAATTATATTAAAAAAAAAATTTTTTCTTCATTTTTAATAAGACTTTGACGAAAGTTTGTAATTTTTTAAAATTCGCCAAAAATGCGAATTTTTGAAGAAAATGGATAATTTTGGAACCCCATACTACCCCCAAACTTTTCCCGGACTTTCCTCATACTTTTTCAAAACTTCAAGATTTGGGAAATCTGACAAAAAAAAATTATACACGGAAAAAATTTTGGTGCACCGGTTGTACTGGTTAGTTAAAAAATTTTTGTACTTTAAAAACGGACATCAGTTATCCCGGTTTGGTGCAACCTATGTCCCGTACAGTGTGTCTGATGTCCCTTACAGCGCTTCTGACGCGCCAAATCAGGATAACAGTTGCCCGCAACCCATAGTATAACAGTTCTACCGTAGATTGCGCATCTGATGCACCAAAATTTTTTCCGTGTAGTTAAAAAAAAATTTTTTCTTCATGTTTAATGAAACTTTGACAAAATTTTGAAATTTTTTGAAATTCGCGAAAAAAGCAAATTTTTGAAGAAAACGGATAATTTTTGAATCCCATACTACCCCCATACTTTTCCCGGACTTTCCTCATACTTTTTCAAAACTTCAAAATTTGGGAAATCCTACGAAAAAAAATTAAATTTAAACAAAAATTTATTCTTCATTTTTAATGAAACTTTGAAAAAATTTTGTAATTTTTTGAAATTCGCCAAAAAAGCGAATTTTTGAAGAAAATGGATGATTTTTGAATCCCATACTCCCCGCATAATTTTCCCGGACTTTCCCCATACTTTTGCAAAACTTAAAAATTTGGGAAATCTGACAAAAAAAAATTATATTTAAACAAAAAATTTTTCTTCATTTTTAATGAAACTTTGACAAAATTTTGTAATTTTTTGAAATTCGACAAAAAAGCGAATTTTTGAAGAAAATGGATGATTTTTGAATCCCATACTCCCCGCATAATTTTCCCGGACTTTCCCCATACTTTTTCAAAAATTCAAAATTTGGAAAATCTGAAGAAAAAAAATTATATTTAAACAAAAAATTTTTCTTCATTTTTAATGAAACTTTGACAAAATTTTGTAATTTTTTGAAATTCGCCAAAAAAGCGAATTTTTGAAGAAAATGGATGATTTTTGAATCCCATACTCCCCGCATAATTTTCCCGGACTTTCCCCATACTTTTAAAAAATTCAAAATTTGGAAAATCTGACGAAAAAAATTATATTTAAACAAAAAATTTTTCTTCATTTTTAATGAAACTTTGACAAAATTTTGTAATTTTTTGAAATTCGCCAAAAAAGCGAATTTTTGAAGAAAATGGATGATTTTTGAATCCCATACTCCCCGCATAATTTTCCCGGACTTTCCCCATACTTTTTCAAAAATTCAAAATTTGGAAAATCTGACGAAAAAAAATTATATTTAAAAAAAAATTTTTTCTTCATGTTTAATAAAACTTTGACAAAATTTTGTAATTTTTTGAAATTCGCCAAAAAGCGAATTTTTGAAGAAAATGGATGATTTTTGAATCCCATACTCCCCGCATAATTTTCTCGGACTTTCCCCATACTTTTTCAAAAATTCAAAATTTGGAAAATCTGACGAAAAAAAATTATATTTAAACAAAAAATTTTTCTTCATTTTTAATGAAACTTTGACAAAATTTTGTAATTTTTTGAAATTCGCCAAAAAAGCGAATTTTTGAAGAAAATGGATGATTTTTGAATCCCATACTCCCCGCATAATTTTCCCGGACTTTCCCCATACTTTTAAAAAATTCAAAATTTGGAAAATCTGACGAAAAAAATTATATTTAAACAAAAAATTTTTCTTCATTTTTAATGAAACTTTAACAAAATTTTGTAATTTTTTGAAATTCGCCAAAAAAGCGAATTTTTGAAGAAAATGGATGATTTTTGAATCCCATACTCCCCGCATAATTTTCCCGGACTTTCCCCATACTTTTTCAAAAATTCAAAATTTGTGAAATCTGACGAAAAAAAATTATATTAAAAAAAAATTTTTTCTTCATTTTTAATAAGACTTTGACGAAAGTTTGTAATTTTTTAAAATTCGCCAAAAATGCGAATTTTTGAAGAAAATGGATAATTTTGGAACCCCATACTACCCCCAAACTTTTCCCGGACTTTCCTCATACTTTTTCAAAACTTCAAGATTTGGGAAATCTGACAAAAAAAAATTATACACGGAAAAAATTTTGGTGCACCGGTTGTACTGGTTAGTTAAAAAATTTTTGTACTTTAAAAACGGACATCAGTTATCCCGGTTTGGTGCAACCTATGTCCCGTACAGTGTGTCTGATGTCCCTTACAGCGCTTCTGACGCGCCAAATCAGGATAACAGTTGCCCGCAACCCATAGTATAACAGTTCTACCGTAGATTGCGCATCTGATGCACCAAAATTTTTTCCGTGTAGTTAAAAAAAAATTTTTTCTTCATGTTTAATGAAACTTTGACAAAATTTTGAAATTTTTTGAAATTCGCGAAAAAAGCAAATTTTTGAAGAAAACGGATAATTTTTGAATCCCATACTACCCCCATACTTTTCCCGGACTTTCCTCATACTTTTTCAAAACTTCAAAATTTGGGAAATCCTACGAAAAAAAATTAAATTTAAACAAAAATTTATTCTTCATTTTTAATGAAACTTTGAAGAAATTTTGTAATTTTTTGAAATTCGCCAAAAAAGCGAATTTTTGAAGAAAATGGATAATTTTTGAATCCCATACTCCCCGCATAATTTTCCCGGACTTTCCCCATACTTTTTCAAAACTTCAAAATTTGTGAAATCTGACGAAAAAAAATTATATTAAAAAAAAAATTTTTTCTTCATTTTTAATAAGACTTTGACAAAAGTTTGTAATTTTTTAAAATTCGCCAAAAAAGCGAATTTTTGAAGAAAATGGATAATTTTGGAATCCCATACTACCCCCATACTTTTCCCGGACTTTCCTCATACTTTTTCAAAACTTTAAAATTTGGGAAATCTGACGAAAAAAAATTAAATTAAAAAAAAAAATTTTCTTCATTTTTTATGGGACTTTGACAAAAGTTTGAAATTTTTTAAAATTCGCCAGAAAAGCGAATTTTTGAAGAAAATGGATAATTTTTGAATCCCATACACCCCGCATAATTTTCCCGGACTTTCCCCATACTTTTTCAAAAATTCAAAATTTGGAAAATCTGACGAAAAAAAATTATATTTAAACAAAAAAATTTTTCTTCATTTTTAATGGGACTTTGACAAAAGTTTGAAATTTTTTAAAATTCGCCAAAAAAGCGAATTTTTGAAGAAAATGGATAATTTTTGAATCCCATACTCCCCGCATAATTTTCCCGGACTTTCCCCATACTTTTGCAAAACTTTAAAATTTGGAAAATCTGACGAAAAAAAATTATATTTAAACAAAAAAATTTTTCTTCATTTTTAATGGGACTTTGACAAAAGTTTGAAAATTTTTAAAATTCGCCAAAAAAGCGAATTTTTGAAGAAAATGGATAATTTTTGAATCCCATACTCCCCTTATACTTTTCCCGGACTTTCCTCATACTTTTTTAAAACTTCAAAATTTGGGAAATCTGACAAAAAAAAATTATATTTAAAAAAAAATTTTTCTTCATTTTTAATGAAACTTTGACAAAATTTTGAAATTTTTTGAAATTCGCCAAAAAAGCGAATTTTTGAAGAAAATGGATAATTTTTGAATCCCATACTCCCCGCATAATTTTCCCGGACTTTCCCCATACTTTTTCAAAACTTCAAAATTTGGAAAATCTGACGAAAAAAAATTATATTTAAACAAAAAATTTTTCTTCATTTTTAATGAAACTTTGACAAAATTTTGTAATTTTTTGAAATTCGCCAAAAAAGCGAATTTTTGAAGAAAATGGATGATTTTTGAATCCCATACTCCCCGCATAATTTTCCCGGACTTTCCCCATACTTTTTCAAAAATTCAAAATTTGGAAAATCTGACGAAAAAAAATTATATTTAAACAAAAAATTTTTCTTCATTTTTAATGAAACTTTGACAAAATTTTGTAATTTTTTGAAATTCGCCAAAAAAGCGAATTTTTGAAGAAAATGGATGATTTTTGAATCCCATACTCCCCGCATAATTTTCCCGGACTTTCCCCATACTTTTGCAAAACTTTAAAATTTGGAAAATCTGACGAAAAAAAATTATATTTAAACAAAAAATTTTTCTTCATTTTTAATGAAACTTTGACAAAATTTTGTAATTTTTTGAAATTCGCCAAAAAAGCGAATTTTTGAAGAAAATGGATGATTTTTGAATCCCATACTCCCCGCATAATTTTCCCGGACTTTCCCCATACTTTTTCAAAACTTCAAAATTTGGGAAATCTGACGAAAAAAAATTATATTTAAACAAAAAATTTTTCTTCATTTTTAATGAAACTTTGACAAAATTTTGTAATTTTTTGAAATTCGCCAAAAAAGCGAATTTTTGAAGAAAATGGATGATTTTTGAATCCCATACTCCCCGCATAATTTTCCCGGACTTTCCCCATACTTTTTCAAAACTTCAAAATTTGGAAATCTGACGAAAAAAAATTATATTTAAAAAAAAATTTTTCTTCATTTTTAATGAAACTTTGACAAAATTTTGAAATTTTTTGAAATTCGCCAAAAAAGCGAATTTTTGAAGAAAATGGATAATTTTTGAATCCCATACTCCCCCATACTTTTCCCGGACTTTCCCCATACTTTTTCAAAACTTCAAAATTTGGGAAATCTGACAAAAAAAAATTATATTTAAACAAAAAATTTTTCTTCATTTTTAATGAAACTTTGACAAAATTTTGTAATTTTTTGAAATTCGCCAAAAAAGCGAATTTTTGAAGAAAATGGATGATTTTTGAATCCCATACTCCCCGCATAATTTTCCCGGACTTTCCCCATACTTTTTCAAAAATTCAAAATTTGGAAAATCTGACGAAAAAAAATTATATTTAAACAAAAAATTTTTCTTCATTTTTAATGAAACTTTGACAAAATTTTGTAATTTTTTGAAATTCGCCAAAAAAGCGAATTTTTGAAGAAAATGGATGATTTTTGAATCCCATACTCCCCGCATAATTTTCCCGGACTTTCCCCATACTTTTTCAAAAATTCAAAATTTGGAAAATCTGACGAAAAAAAATTATATTTAAACAAAAAATTTTTCTTCATTTTTAATGAAACTTTGACAAAATTTTGTAATTTTTTGAAATTCGCCAAAAAAGCGAATTTTTGAAGAAAATGGATGATTTTTGAATCCCATACTCCCCGCATAATTTTCCCGGACTTTCCCCATACTTTTCAAAACTTCAAAATTTGGAAAATCTGACGAAAAAAATTATATTTAAACAAAAAATTTTTCTTCATTTTTAATGAAACTTTGACAAAATTTTGTAATTTTTTGAAATTCGCCAAAAAAGCGAATTTTTGAAGAAAATGGATGATTTTTGAATCCCATACTCCCCGCATAATTTTCCCGGACTTTCCCCATACTTTTTCAAAAATTCAAAATTTGGAAATCTGACGAAAAAAAATTATATTTAAAAAAAAAATTTTTCTTCATTTTTAATGAAACTTTGACAAAAGTTTGAAATTTTTTAAAATTCGCCAAAAAAGCGAATTTTTGAAGAAAATGGATAATTTTTGAATCCCATACTCCCCCATAATTTTCCCGGACTTTCCCCATACTTTTTCAAAACTTCAAAATTTGGAAATCTGACGAAAAAAAATTATATTTAAACAAAAAATTTTTCTTCATTTTTAATGAAACTTTGACAAAATTTTGTAATTTTTTGAAATTCGCCAAAAAAGCGAATTTTTGAAGAAAATGGATAATTTTTGAATCCCATACTCCCCTATACTTTTCCCGGACTTTCCCCATACTTTTTCAAAACTTCAAAATTTGGGAAATCTGACGAAAAAAAATTATATTTAAAAAAAAATTTTTTCTTCATTTTTAATGAAACTTTGACAAAATTTTGAAATTTTTTGAAATTCGCCAAAAAAGCGAATTTTTGAAGAAAATGGATAATTTTTGAATCCCATACTCCCCCATAATTTTCCCGGACTTTCCTCATACTTTTTCAAAACTTCAAAATTGGGGAAATCTGACGAAAAAAAATTATATTTAAACAAAAAATTTTTCTTCATTTTTAATGAAACTTTGACAAAATTTTGTAATTTTTTGAAATTCGCCAAAAAAGCGAATTTTTGAAGAAAATGGATGATTTTTGAATCCCATACTCCCCGCATAATTTTCCCGGACTTTCCCCATACTTTTTCAAAAATTCAAAATTTGGAAAATCTGACGAAAAAAAATTATATTTAAACAAAAAATTTTTCTTCATTTTTAATGAAACTTTGACAAAATTTTGTAATTTTTTGAAATTCGCCAAAAAAGCGAATTTTTGAAGAAAATGGATGATTTTTGAATCCCATACTCCCCGCATAATTTTCCCGGACTTTCCCCATACTTTTTCAAAAATTCAAAATTTGGAAAATCTGACGAAAAAAAATTATATTTAAACAAAAAATTTTTCTTCATTTTTAATGAAACTTTGACAAAATTTTGAAATTTTTTGAAATTCGCCAAAAAAGCAAATTTTTGAAGAAAACGGATAATTTTTGAATCCCATACTCCCCGCATAATTTTCCCGGACTTTCCCCATACTTTTTCAAAACTTCAAAATTTGGAAAATCTGACGAAAAAAAATTATATTTAAACAAAAAATTTTTCTTCATTTTTAATGAAACTTTGACAAAATTTTGAAATTTTTTGAAATTCGCCAAAAAAGCGAATTTTTGAAGAAAATGGATAATTTTTGAATCCCATACTCCCCGCATACTTTTCCCGGACTTTCCCCATACTTTTTCAAAACTTCAAAATTTGGGAAATCTGACGAAAAAAAATTATATTTAAAAAAAAATTTTTCTTCATTTTTAATGAAACTTTGACAAAATTTTGAAATTTTTTGAAATTCGCCAAAAAAGCGAATTTTTGAAGAAAATGGATAATTTTTGAATCCCATACTCCCCCATACTTTTCCCGGACTTTCCCCATACTTTTTCAAAAATTCAAAATTTGGGAAATCTGACGAAAAAAAATTATATTTAAACAAAAAATTTTTCTTCATTTTTAATGAAACTTTGACAAAATTTTGTAATTTTTTGAAATTCGCCAAAAAAGCGAATTTTTGAAGAAAATGGATGATTTTTGAATCCCATACTCCCCGCATAATTTTCCCGGACTTTCCCCATACTTTTTCAAAAATTCAAAATTTGGAAAATCTGACGAAAAAAAATTATATTTAAACAAAAAATTTTTCTTCATTTTTAATGAAACTTTGACAAAATTTTGTAATTTTTTGAAATTCGCCAAAAAAGCGAATTTTTGAAGAAAATGGATGATTTTTGAATCCCATACTCCCCGCATAATTTTCCCGGACTTTCCCCATACTTTTTCAAAAATTCAAAATTTGGAAAATCTGACGAAAAAAAATTATATTTAAAAAAAAATTTTTCTTCATTTTTAATGAAACTTTGACAAAATTTTGTAATTTTTTGAAATTCGCCAAAAAAGCGAATTTTTGAAGAAAATAGATGATTTTTGAATCCCATACTCCCCGCATAATTTTCCCGGACTTTCCCCATACTTATTCAAAACTTCAAAATTTGGGAAATCTGACGAAAAAAAATTATATTTAAAAAAAAATTTTTCTTCATTTTTAATGAAACTTTGACAAAATTTTGAAATTTTTTGAAATTCGCCAAAAAAGCGAATTTTTGAAGAAAATGGATAATTTTTGAATCCCATACTCCCCCATACTTTTCCCGGACTTTCCCCATACTTTTTCAAAACTTCAAAATTTGGGAAATCTGACGAAAAAAAATTATATTTAAACAAAAAATTTTTCTTCATTTTTAATGAAACTTTGACAAAATTTTGTAATTTTTTGAAATTCGCCAAAAAAGCGAATTTTTGAAGAAAATGGATAATTTTTGAATCCCATACTCCCCGCATAATTTTCCCGGACTTTCCCCATACTTTTTCAAAACTTCAAAATTTGGAAATCTGACGAAAAAAAATTATATTTAAAAAAAAAATTTTTCTTCATTTTTAATGAAACTTTGACAAAATTTTGTAATTTTTTGAAATTCGCCAAAAAAGCGAATTTTTGAAGAAAATGGATAATTTTTGAATCCCATACTACCCCCATACTTTTCCCGGACTTTCCTCATACTTTTTCAAAACTTCAAAATTTGGGAAATCTGACGAAAAAAATTATATTTAAAAAAAAAATTTTTCTTCATTTTTAATGAAACTTTGACAAAATTTTGAAATTTTTTGAAATTCGCCAAAAAAGCGAATTTTTGAAGAAAATGGATAATTTTTGAATCCCATACTCCCCGCATAATTTTCCCGGACTTTCCCCATACTTTTTCAAAACTTCAAAATTTGGAAAATCTGACGAAAAAAAATTATATTTAAACAAAAAATTTTTCTTCATTTTTAATGAAACTTTGACAAAATTTTGAAATTTTTTAAAATTCGCCAAAAAAGCGAATTTTTGAAGAAAATGGATAATTTTTGAATCCCATACTCCCCGCATAATTTTCCCGGACTTTCCCCATACTTTTTCAAAACTTCAAAATTTGGAAAATCTGACGAAAAAAAATTATATTTAAACAAAAAATTTTTCTTCATTTTTAATGAAACTTTGACAAAAGTTTGAAATTTTTTGAAATTCGCCAAAAAAGCGAATTTTTGAAGAAAATGGATAATTTTTGAATCCCATACTCCCCCATACTTTTCCCGGACTTTCCTCATACTTTTTCAAAACTTCAAAATTTGGGAAATCTGACAAAAAAAAATTATATTTAAAAAAAAATTTTTTCTTCATGTTTGATGAAACTTTGACAAAATTTTGAAAATTTTTGAAATTCGCCAAAAAAGCGAATTTTTGAAGAAAATGGATGATTTTTGAATCCCATACTCCCCGCATAATTTTCCCGGACTTTCCCCATACTTTTTCAAAAATTCAAAATTTGGAAAATCTGACGAAAAAAATTATATTTAAACAAAAAATTTTTCTTCATTTTTAATGAAACTTTGACAAAATTTTGTAATTTTTTGAAATTCGCACAAAAAAGCGAATTTTTTAAGAAAATAGATGATTTGTGAATCCCATATTACCCCAATACTTTTCCCGGACTTTCCCCATACTTATTCAAAACTTCAAAATTTGGGAAATCTGACGAAAAAAAATTATATTTAAAAAAAATTTTTTCTTCATTTTTAATAAGACTTTGACAAAAATTTGTAATTTTTTGAAATTCGCCAAAAAAGCGAATTTTTTAAGAAAATAGATGATTTGTGAATCCCATACTCCCCGCATAATTTTCCCGGACTTTCCCCATACTTATTCAAAACTTCAAAATTTGGGAAATCTGACGAAAAAAAATTATATTTAAAAAAAATTTTTTCTTCATTTTTAATGAAACTTTGACAAAATTTTGAAATTTTTTGAAATTCGCCAAAAAAGCAAATTTTTGAAGAAAATGGATAATTTTTAAATTCCATACTCCCCCCATACTTTTCCCGGACTTTCCCCATACTTTTTCAAAAATTCAAAATTTGGAAAATCTGACGAAAAAAAATTATATTTAAACAAAAAATTTTTCTTCATTTTTAATGAAACTTTGACAAAATTTTGTAATTTTTTGAAATTCGCCAAAAAAGCGAATTTTTGAAGAAAATGGATGATTTTTGAATCCCATACTCCCCGCATAATTTTCCCGGACTTTCCCCATACTTTTTCAAAAATTCAAAATTTGGAAAATCTGACGAAAAAAATTATATTTAAACAAAAAATTTTTCTTCATTTTTAATGAAACTTTGACAAAATTTTGTAATTTTTTGAAATTCGCCAAAAAAGCGAATTTTTGAAGAAAATGGATAATTTTTGAATCCCATACTCCCCGCATAATTTTCCCGGACTTTCCTCATACTTTTTCAAAACTTCAAAATTTGGGAAATCTGACGAAAAAAAATTATATTTAAAAAAAAATTTTTTCTTCATTTTTAATGAAACTTTGACAAAATTTTGTAATTTTTTGAAATTCGCCAAAAAAGCGAATTTTTGAAGAAAATGGATAATTTTTGAATCCCATACTCCCCGCATAATTTTCCCGGACTTTCCCCATACTTTTGCAAAACTTTAAAATTTGGAAAATCTGACGAAAAAAAATTATATTTAAACAAAAAAATTTTTCTTCATTTTTAATGGGACTTTGACAAAATTTTGTAATTTTTTGAAATTCGCCAAAAAAGCGAATTTTTGAAGAAAATGGATGATTTTTGAATCCCATACTCCCCGCATAATTTTCCCGGACTTTCCCCATACTTTTTCAAAAATTCAAAATTTGGAAAATCTGACGAAAAAAATTATATTTAAACAAAAAATTTTTCTTCATTTTTAATGAAACTTTGACAAAATTTTGTAATTTTTTGAAATTCGCCAAAAAAGCGAATTTTTTAAGAAAATAGATGATTTGTGAATCCCATACTCCCCGCATAATTTTCCCGGACTTTCCCCATACTTTTTCAAAACTTCAAAATTTGGGAAATCTGACGAAAAAAAATTATATTTAAAAAAAAATTTTTCTTCATTTTTAATGAAACTTTGACAAAATTTTGTAATTTTTTGAAATTCGCCAAAAAAGCGAATTTTTGAAGAAAATGGATAATTTTTGAATCCCATACTCCCCCATACTTTTCCCGGACTTTCCCATACTTTTTCAAAACTTCAAAATTTGGGAAATCTGACGAAAAAAATTAAATTAAAAAAAAAATATTTCTTCATTTTTAATGGAACTTTGACAAAATTTTGAAATTTTTTAAAATTCGCCAAAAAAGCGAATTTTTGAAGAAAATGGATAATTTTTGAATCCCATACTCCCCGCATAATTTTCCCGGACTTTCCCCATACTTTTTCAAAACTTCAAAATTTGGAAATCTGACGAAAAAAAATTATATTTAAACAAAAAAATTTTTCTTCATTTTTAATGGAACTTTGACAAAAGTTTGAAATTTTTTAAAATTCGCCAAAAAAGCGAATTTTTGAAGAAAATGGATAATTTTTGAATCCCATACTCCCCGCATAATTTTCCCGGACTTTCCCCATACTTTTTCAAAACTTCAAAATTTGGAAAATCTGACGAAAAAAAATTATATTTAAACAAAAAATTTTTCTTCATTTTTAATGAAACTTTGACAAAATTTTGAAATTTTTTGAAATTCGCCAAAAAAGCGAATTTTTGAAGAAAATGGATAATTTTTGAATCCCATACTCCCCTATACTTTTCCCGGACTTTCCTCATACTTTTTCAAAACTTCAAAATTTGGGAAATCTGACGAAAAAAAATTATATTTAAAAAAAAATTTTTTCTTCATTTTTAATGAAACTTTGACAAAATTTTGAAATTTTTTGAAATTCGCCAAAAAAGCGAATTTTTGAAGAAAATGGATAATTTTTGAATCCCATACTCCCCCATACTTTTCCCGGACTTTCCTCATACTTTTTCAAAACTTCAAAATTTGGGAAATCTGACGAAAAAAAATTATATTTAAACAAAAAATTTTTCTTCATTTTTAATGAAACTTTGACAAAATTTTGTAATTTTTTGAAATTCGCCAAAAAAGCGAATTTTTGAAGAAAATGGATGATTTTTGAATCCCATACTCCCCGCATAATTTTCCCGGACTTTCCCCATACTTTTTCAAAAATTCAAAATTTGGAAAATCTGACGAAAAAAAATTATATTTAAACAAAAAATTTTTCTTCATTTTTAATGAAACTTTGACAAAATTTTGTAATTTTTTGAAATTCGCCAAAAAAGCGAATTTTTGAAGAAAATGGATGATTTTTGAATCCCATACTCCCCGCATAATTTTCCCGGACTTTCCCCATACTTTTTCAAAAACTTCAAAATTTGGAAAATCTGACGAAAAAAATTATATTTAAACAAAAAATTTTTCTTCATTTTTAATGAAACTTTGACAAAATTTTGTAATTTTTTGAAATTCGCCAAAAAAGCGAATTTTTGAAGAAAATGGATGATTTTTGAATCCCATACTCCCCGCATAATTTTCCCGGACTTTCCCCATACTTTTTCAAAACTTCAAAATTTGGGAAATCTGACGAAAAAAAATTATATTTAAAAAAAAATTTTTCTTCATTTTTAATGAAACTTTGACAAAATTTTGAAATTTTTTGAAATTCGCCAAAAAAGCGAATTTTTGAAGAAAATGGATAATTTTTGAATCCCATACTCCCCCATACTTTTCCCGGACTTTCCCCATACTTTTTCAAAACTTCAAAATTTGGGAAATCTGACGAAAAAAAATTATATTTAAAAAAAAATTTTTCTTCATTTTTAATGAAACTTTGACAAAATTTTGTAATTTTTTGAAATTCGCCAAAAAAGCGAATTTTTGAAGAAAATGGATAATTTTTGAATCCCATACTCCCCGCATAATTTTCCCGGACTTTCCCCATACTTTTTCAAAACTTCAAAATTTGGGAAATCTGACGAAAAAAAATTATATTAAAAAAAAAATTTTTCTTCATTTTTAATGAAACTTTGACAAAATTTTGAAATTTTTTGAAATTCGCCAAAAAAGCGAATTTTTGAAGAAAATGGATAATTTTTGAATCCCATACTCCCCCATACTTTTCCCGGACTTTCCCCATACTTTTTCAAAACTTCAAAATTTGGAAATCTGACGAAAAAAAATTATATTTAAAAAAAAAATTTTTCTTCATTTTTAATGAAACTTTGACAAAATTTTGAAATTTTTTGAAATTCGCCAAAAAAGCGAATTTTTGAAGAAAATGGATAATTTTTGAATCCCATACTCCCCGCATAATTTTCCCGGACTTTCCCCATACTTTTTCAAAACTTCAAAATTTGGAAAATCTGACGAAAAAAAATTATATTTAAACAAAAAATTTTTCTTCATTTTTAATGAAACTTTGACAAAATTTTGAAATTTTTTGAAATTCGCCAAAAAAGCGAATTTTTGAAGAAAATGGATAATTTTTGAATCCCATACTCCCCGCATAATTTTCCCGGACTTTCCCCATACTTTTTCAAAACTTCAAAATTTGGAAAATCTGACGAAAAAAAATTATATTTAAACAAAAAATTTTTCTTCATTTTTAATGAAACTTTGACAAAATTTTGAAATTTTTTGAAATTCGCCAAAAAAGCGAATTTTTGAAGAAAATGGATAATTTTTGAATCCCATACTCCCCCATACTTTTCCCGGACTTTCCTCATACTTTTTCAAAACTTCAAAATTTGGGAAATCTGACGAAAAAAAATTATATTTAAAAAAAAATTTTTCTTCATTTTTAATGAAACTTTGACAAAATTTTGTAATTTTTTGAAATTCGCCAAAAAGCGAATTTTTGAAGAAAATGGATGATTTTTGAATCCCATACTCCCCGCATAATTTTCCCGGACTTTCCCCATACTTTTTCAAAAATTCAAAATTTGGAAAATCTGACGAAAAAAAATTATATTTAAACAAAAAATTTTTCTTCATTTTTAATGAAACTTTGACAAAATTTTGTAATTTTTTGAAATTCGCCAAAAAAGCGAATTTTTGAAGAAAATGGATGATTTTTGAATCCCATACTCCCCGCATAATTTTCCCGGACTTTCCCCATACTTTTTCAAAACTTTAAAATTTGGAAAATCTGACGAAAAAAATTATATTTAAACAAAAAATTTTTCTTCATTTTTAATGAAACTTTGACAAAATTTTGTAATTTTTTGAAATTCGCCAAAAAAGCGAATTTTTGAAGAAAATGGATAATTTTTGAATCCCATATTACCCCAATACTTTTCCCGGACTTTCCTCATACTTTTTCAAAACTTCAAAATTTGGGAAATCTGACGAAAAAAAATTATATTTAAAAAAAAATTTTTCTTCATTTTTAATGAAACTTTGACAAAATTTTGAAATTTTTTGAAATTCGCCAAAAAAGCGAATTTTTGAAGAAAATGGATAATTTTTGAATCCCATACTCCCCCATACT
>NW_026137732.1:40554-244388 GCF_019393585.1 Leptopilina boulardi
TTTTTCTTCATTTTTAATGAAACTTTGACAAAATTTTGTAATTTTTTGAAATTCGCCAAAAAAGCGAATTTTTGAAGAAAATGGATGATTTTTGAATCCCATACTCCCCGCATAATTTTCCCGGACTTTCCCCATACTTTTTCAAAACTTCAAAATTTGGGAAATCTGACGAAAAAAAATTATATTTAAAAAAAAATTTTTCTTCATTTTTAATGAAACTTTGACAAAATTTTGTAATTTTTTGAAATTCGCCAAAAAAGCGAATTTTTGAAGAAAATGGATAATTTTTGAATCCCATACTCCCCCATACTTTTCCCGGACTTTCCTCATACTTTTTCAAAACTTCAAAATTTGGAAAATCTGACGAAAAAAAATTATATTTAAAAAAAAATTTTTCTTCATTTTTAATGAAACTTTGACAAAATTTTGAAATTTTTTGAAATTCGCCAAAAAAGCGAATTTTTGAAGAAAATGGATAATTTTTGAATCCCATACTCCCCGCATAATTTTCCCGGACTTTCCCCATACTTTTTCAAAACTTCAAAATTTGGAAATCTGACGAAAAAAAATTATATTTAAACAAAAAATTTTTCTTCATTTTTAATGAAACTTTGACAAAATTTTGTAATTTTTTGAAATTCGACAAAAAAGCGAATTTTTGAAGAAAATGGATGATTTTTGAATCCCATACTCCCCGCATAATTTTCCCGGACTTTCCCCATACTTTTTCAAAACTTCAAAATTTGGAAAATCTGACGAAAAAAAATTATATTTAAACAAAAAATTTTTCTTCATTTTTAATGAAACTTTGACAAAATTTTGTAATTTTTTGAAATTCGCCAAAAAAGCGAATTTTTGAAGAAAATGGATGATTTTTGAATCCCATACTCCCCGCATAATTTTCCCGGACTTTCCCCATACTTTTTCAAAAATTCAAAATTTGGAAAATCTGACGAAAAAAATTATATTTAAACAAAAAATTTTTCTTCATTTTTAATGAAACTTTGACAAAATTTTGTAATTTTTTGAAATTCGCCAAAAAAGCGAATTTTTGAAGAAAATGGATGATTTTTGAATCCCATACTCCCCGCATAATTTTCCCGGACTTTCCCCATACTTTTTCAAAACTTCAAAATTTGGGAAATCTGACGAAAAAAAATTATATTTAAAAAAAAATTTTTTCTTCATTTTTAATGAAACTTTGACAAAATTTTGTAATTTTTTGAAATTCGCCAAAAAAGCGAATTTTTGAAGAAAATGGATAATTTTTGAATCCCATACTCCCCCATACTTTTCCCGGACTTTCCTCATACTTTTTCAAAACTTCAAAATTTGGGAAATCTGACGAAAAAAAATTATATTTAAAAAAAAATTTTTCTTCATTTTTAATGAAACTTTGACAAAATTTTGAAATTTTTTGAAATTCGCCAAAAAAGCGAATTTTTGAAGAAAATGGATAATTTTTGAATCCCATACTCCCCGCATAATTTTCCCGGACTTTCCCCATACTTTTTCAAAACTTCAAAATTTGGAAAATCTGACGAAAAAAAATTATATTTAAACAAAAAATTTTTCTTCATTTTTAATGAAACTTTGACAAAATTTTGTAATTTTTTGAAATTCGCCAAAAAAGCGAATTTTTGAAGAAAATGGATGATTTTTGAATCCCATACTCCCCGCATAATTTTCCCGGACTTTCCCCATACTTTTTCAAAAATTCAAAATTTGGAAAATCTGACGAAAAAAATTATATTTAAACAAAAAATTTTTCTTCATTTTTAATGAAACTTTGACAAAATTTTGTAATTTTTTGAAATTCGCCAAAAAAGCGAATTTTTTAAGAAAATAGATGATTTTTGAATCCCATACTCCCCGCATAATTTTCCCGGACTTTCCCCATACTTATTCAAAACTTCAAAATTTGGGAAATCTGACGAAAAAAAATTATATTTAAAAAAAAATTTCTTCTTCATTTTTAATGAAACTTTGACAAAATATTGAAATTTTTTGAAATTCGCCAAAAAAGCGAATTTTTGAAGAAAATGGATAATTTTTGAATCCCATACTCCCCCATACTTTTCCCGGACTTTCCCCATACTTTTTCAAAACTTCAAAATTTGGGAAATCTGACGAAAAAAAATTATATTTAAAAAAAAATTTTTCTTCATTTTTAATGAAACTTTGACAAAATTTTGAAATTTTTTGAAATTCGCCAAAAAAGCGAATTTTTGAAGAAAATGGATAATTTTTGAATCCCATACTCCCCCATACTTTTCCCGGACTTTCCCCATACTTTTTCAAAACTTCAAAATTTGGGAAATCTGACGAAAAAAAATTATATTTAAAAAAAAATTTTTCTTCATTTTTAATGAAACTTTGACAAAATTTTGAAATTTTTTGAAATTCGCCAAAAAAGCGAATTTTTGAAGAAAATGGATAATTTTTGAATCCCATACTCCCCCATACTTTTCCCGGACTTTCCCCATACTTTTTCAAAACTTCAAAATTTGGGAAATCTGACGAAAAAAAATTATATTTAAACAAAAAATTTTTCTTCATTTTTAATGAAACTTTGACAAAATTTTGTAATTTTTTGAAATTCGCCAAAAAAGCGAATTTTTGAAGAAAATGGATAATTTTTGAATCCCATACTCCCCGCATAATTTTCCCGGACTTTCCCCATACTTTTTCAAAACTTCAAAATTTGGAAAATCTGACGAAAAAAAATTATATTTAAACAAAAAATTTTTCTTCATTTTTAATGAAACTTTGACAAAATTTTGTAATTTTTTGAAATTCGCCAAAAAAGCGAATTTTTGAAGAAAATGGATGATTTTTGAATCCCATACTCCCCGCATAATTTTCCCGGACTTTCCCCATACTTTTTCAAAACTTCAAAATTTGGAAAATCTGACGAAAAAAAATTATATTTAAACAAAAAATTTTTCTTCATTTTTAATGAAACTTTGACAAAATTTTGTAATTTTTTGAAATTCGCCAAAAAAGCGAATTTTTGAAGAAAATGGATGATTTTTGAATCCCATACTCCCCGCATAATTTTCCCGGACTTTCCCCATACTTTTTCAAAACTTCAAAATTTGGAAAATCTGACGAAAAAAAATTATATTTAAACAAAAAAATTTTTCTTCATTTTTAATGGGACTTTGACAAAATTTTGTAATTTTTTGAAATTCGCCAAAAAAGCGAATTTTTGAAGAAAATGGATGATTTTTGAATCCCATACTCCCCGCATAATTTTCCCGGACTTTCCCCATACTTTTTCAAAGCTTTAAAATTTGGGAAATCTTACGGAAAAAAATTATATTTAAAAAAAAATTTTTCTTCATTTTTAATGAAACTTTGACAAAATTTTGTAATTTTTTGAAATTCGCCAAAAAAGCGAATTTTTGAAGAAAATGGATAATTTTTGAATCCCATACTCCCCCATACTTTTCCCGGACTTTCCCCATACTTTTTCAAAACTTCAAAATTTGGGAAATCTGACGAAAAAAAATTATATTTAAAAAAAAATTTTTCTTCATTTTTAATGAAACTTTGACAAAATTTTGTAATTTTTTGAAATTCGCCAAAAAAGCGAATTTTTGAAGAAAATGGATAATTTTTGAATCCCATACTCCCCGCATAATTTTCCCGGACTTTCCCCATACTTTTTCAAAACTTCAAAATTTGGAAAATCTGACGAAAAAAAATTATATTTAAACAAAAAAATTTTTCTTCATTTTTAATGAAACTTTGACAAAATTTTGTAATTTTTTGAAATTCGCCAAAAAAGCGAATTTTTGAAGAAAATGGATGATTTTTGAATCCCATACTCCCCGCATAATTTTCCCGGACTTTCCCCATACTTTTTCAAAACTTCAAAATTTGGAAAATCTGACGAAAAAAAATTATATTTAAACAAAAAATTTTTCTTCATTTTTAATGAAACTTTGACAAAATTTTGTAATTTTTTGAAATTCGCCAAAAAAGCGAATTTTTGAAGAAAATGGATGATTTTTGAATCCCATACTCCCCGCATAATTTTCCCGGACTTTCCCCATACTTTTGCAAAACTTCAAAATTTGGAAAATCTGACGAAAAAAATTATATTTAAACAAAAAATTTTTCTTCATTTTTAATGAAACTTTGACAAAATTTTGTAATTTTTTGAAATTCGCCAAAAAAGCGAATTTTTGAAGAAAATGGATGATTTTTGAATCCCATACTCCCCGCATAATTTTCCCGGACTTTCCCCATACTTTTTCAAAACTTCAAAATTTGGGAAATCTGACGAAAAAAAATTATATTTAAAAAAAAATTTTTCTTCATTTTTAATGAAACTTTGACAAAATATTGAAATTTTTTGAAATTCGCCAAAAAAGCGAATTTTTGAAGAAAATGGATAATTTTTGAATCCCTTACTCCCCCCATACTTTTCCCGGACTTTCCCCATACTTTTTCAAAACTTCAAAATTTGGGAAATCTGACGAAAAAAAATTATATTTAAAAAAAAATTTTTCTTCATTTTTAATGAAACTTTGACAAAATTTTGAAATTTTTTGAAATTCGCCAAAAAAGCGAATTTTTGAAGAAAATGGATAATTTTTGAATCCCATACTCCCCCATACTTTTCCCGGACTTTCCCCATACTTTTTCAAAACTTCAAAATTTGGGAAATCTGACGAAAAAAAATTATATTTAAAAAAAAAATTTTTCTTCATTTTTAATGAAACTTTGACAAAATTTTGAAATTTTTTGAAATTCGCCAAAAAAGCGAATTTTTGAAGAAAATGGATAATTTTTGAATCCCATACTCCCCCATACTTTTCCCGGACTTTCCTCATACTTTTTCAAAACTTCAAAATTTGGGAAATCTGACGAAAAAAAATTATATTTAAACAAAAAATTTTTCTTCATTTTTAATGAAACTTTGACAAAATTTTGTAATTTTTTGAAATTCGCCAAAAAAGCGAATTTTTGAAGAAAATGGATGATTTTTGAATCCCATACTCCCCGCATAATTTTCCCGGACTTTCCCCATACTTTTTCAAAAATTCAAAATTTGGAAAATCTGACGAAAAAAAATTATATTTAAACAAAAAATTTTTCTTCATTTTTAATGAAACTTTGACAAAATTTTGTAATTTTTTGAAATTCGCCAAAAAAGCGAATTTTTGAAGAAAATGGATGATTTTTGAATCCCATACTCCCCGCATAATTTTCCCGGACTTTCCCCATACTTTTTCAAAAATTCAAAATTTGGAAAATCTGACGAAAAAAATTATATTTAAACAAAAAATTTTTCTTCATTTTTAATGAAACTTTGACAAAATTTTGTAATTTTTTGAAATTCGCCAAAAAAGCGAATTTTTTAAGAAAATGGATGATTTTTGAATCCCATACTCCCCGCATAATTTTCCCGGACTTTCCCCATACTTTTTCAAAACTTCAAAATTTGGGAAATCTGACGAAAAAAAATTATATTTAAAAAAAAATTTTTCTTCATTTTTAATGAAACTTTGACAAAATTTTGAAATTTTTTGAAATTCGCCAAAAAAGCGAATTTTTGAAGAAAATGGATAATTTTTGAATCCCATACTCCCCCATACTTTTCCCGGACTTTCCCCATACTTTTTCAAAACTTCAAAATTTGGGAAATCTGACGAAAAAAAATTATATTTAAAAAAAAATTTTTCTTCATTTTTAATGAAACTTTGACAAAATTTTGAAATTTTTTGAAATTCGCCAAAAAAGCGAATTTTTGAAGAAAATGGATAATTTTTGAATCCCATACTCCCCCATACTTTTCCCGGACTTTCCCCATACTTTTTCAAAACTTCAAAATTTGGGAAATCTGACGAAAAAAAATTATATTTAAAAAAAAATTTTTCTTCATTTTTAATGAAACTTTGACAAAATTTTGAAATTTTTTGAAATTCGCCAAAAAAGCGAATTTTTGAAGAAAATGGATAATTTTTGAATCCCATACTCCCCCATACTTTTCCCGGACTTTCCCCATACTTTTTCAAAACTTCAAAATTTGGGAAATCTGACGAAAAAAAATTATATTTAAAAAAAAATTTTTCTTCATTTTTAATGAAACTTTGACAAAATTTTGAAATTTTTTGAAATTCGCCAAAAAAGCGAATTTTTGAAGAAAATGGATAATTTTTGAATCCCATACTCCCCCATACTTTTCCCGGACTTTCCTCATACTTTTTCAAAACTTCAAAATTTGGGAAATCTGACGAAAAAAAATTATATTTAAACAAAAAATTTTTCTTCATTTTTAATGAAACTTTGACAAAATTTTGTAATTTTTTGAAATTCGACAAAAAAGCGAATTTTTGAAGAAAATGGATGATTTTTGAATCCCATACTCCCCGCATAATTTTCCCGGACTTTCCCCATACTTTTTCAAAAATTCAAAATTTGGAAAATCTGACGAAAAAAAATTATATTTAAACAAAAAATTTTTCTTCATTTTTAATGAAACTTTGACAAAATTTTGTAATTTTTTGAAATTCGCCAAAAAAGCGAATTTTTGAAGAAAATGGATGATTTTTGAATCCCATACTCCCCGCATAATTTTCCCGGACTTTCCCCATACTTTTTTAAAACTTCAAAATTTGGGAAATCTGACGAAAAAAAATTATATTTAAAAAAAAATTTTTCTTCATTTTTAATGAAACTTTGACAAAATTTTGAAATGTTTTAAAATTCGCCAAAAAAGCGAATTTTTGAAGAAAATGGATAATTTTTAAATCCCATACTCCCCCCATACTTTTCCCGGACTTTCCCCATACTTTTTCAAAACTTCAAAATTTGGGAAATCTGACGAAAAAAATTATATTAAAAAAAAAATTTTTCTTCATTTTTAATGGAACTTTGACTAAAGTTTGAAATTTTTTAAAATTCGCCAAAAAAGCGAATTTTTGAAGAAAATGGATAATTTTTGAATCCCATACTCCCCCATATTTTTCCCGGACTTTCCCCATACTTTTTCAAAACTTCAAAATTTGGGAAATCTGACGAAAAAAAAATATTTAAAAAAAAATTTTTCTTCATTTTTAATGAAACTTTGACAAAATTTTGAAATTTTTTAAAATTCGCCAAAATGCGAATTTTTGAAGAAAATGGATAATTTTTAAATCCCATACTCCCCCATACTTTTCCCGGACTTTCCCCATACTTTTTCAAAACTTCAAAATTTGCGAAATCTGACGAAAAAAATTATATTTAAAAAAAAATTTTTCTTCATGTTTAATGAAACTTTGACAAAATTTTGAAATTTTTTGAAATTCGCCAAAAAAGCAAATTTTTGAAGAAAACGGTTAATTTTTGAATCCCATACTCCCCCCATACTTTTCCCGGACTTTCCCCATACTTTTTCAAAAATTCAAAATTTGGAAAATCTGACGAAAAAAAATTATATTTAAAAAAAAATTTCTTCTTCATTTTTAATGAAACTTTGACAAAATATTGAAATTTTTTGAAATTCGCCAAAAAAGCGAATTTTTGAAGAAAATGGATAATTTTTGAATCCCTTACTCCCCCCATACTTTTCCCGGACTTTCCCCATACTTTTTCAAAACTTCAAAATTTGGGAAATCCGACAAAAAAAAATTATATTTAAAAAAAAAATTTTTCTTCATGTTTAATGAAACTTTGACAAAATTTTGAAATTTTTTGAAATTCGCCAAAAAAGCAAATTTTTGAAGAAAATGGATAATTTTTGAATCCCATACTCCCCCATACTTTTCCCGGACTTTCCCCATACTTTTTCAAAAATTCAAAATTTGGAAAATCTGACGAAAAAAAATTATATTTAAACAAAAAATTTTTCTTCATTTTTAATGAAACTTTGACAAAATTTTGTAATTTTTTGAAATTCGCCAAAAAAGCGAATTTTTGAAGAAAATGGATGATTTTTGAATCCCATACTCCCCGCATAATTTTCCCGGACTTTCCCCATACTTTTGCAAAACTTTAAAATTTGGAAAATCTGACGAAAAAAATTATATTTAAACAAAAAATTTTTCTTCATTTTTAATGAAACTTTGACAAAATTTTGTAATTTTTTGAAATTCGCCAAAAAAGCGAATTTTTGAAGAAAATGGATAATTTTTGAATCCCATATTACCCCCATACTTTTCCCGGACTTTCCTCATACTTTTTCAAAACTTCAAAATTTGGGAAATCTGACGAAAAAAATTATATTTAAAAAAAAATTTTTTCTTCATTTTTAATGAAACTTTGACAAAATTTTGTAATTTTTTGAAATTCGCCAAAAAAGCAAATTTTTGAAGAAAATGGATAATTTTTGAATCCCATACTCCCCGCATACTTTTCCCGGACTTTCCTCATACTTTTTCAAAACTTCAAAATTTGGGAAATCCTGACGAAAAAAAATTAAATTCAAAAAAAAAATTTGTCTTCATTTTTAAAATGGATAATGGATAATGGATAATTTTTGAATCCCATACTCCCCCCATACTTTTCCCGGACTTTCCTCATACTTTTTCAAAACTTCAAAATTTGGGAAATCTGACGAAAAAAAATTATATTTAAAAAAAAATTTTTCTTCATTTTTAATGAAACTTTGACAAAATTTTGTAATTTTTTGAAATTCGCCAAAAAAGCGAATTTTTGAAGAAAATGGATAATTTTTGAATCCCATACTCCCCCATACTTTTCCCGGACTTTCCTCATACTTTTTCAAAACTTCAAAATTTGGAAAATCTGACGAAAAAAAATTATATTTAAAAAAAAATTTATTCTTCATTTTTAATGAAACTTTGACAAAATTTTGAAATTTTTTGAAATTCGCCAAAAAAGCGATTTTTTGAAGAAAATGGATAATTTTTGAATCCCATACTCCCCGCATAATTTTCCCGGACTTTCCCCATACTTATTCAAAACTTCAAAATTTGGGAAATCTGACGAAAAAAAATTATATTTAAAAAAAATTTTTTCTTCATTTTTAATGAAACTTTGACAAAATTTTGAAATGTTTTAAAATTCGCCAAAAAAGCAAATTTTTGAAGAAAATGGATAATTTTTAAATTCCATACTCCCCCCATACTTTTCCCGGACTTTCCCCATACTTTTTCAAAGCTTTAAAATTTGGGAAATCTTACGGAAAAAAATTAAATTAAAAACAAAATATTTCTTCATTTTTAATGGGACTTTGACTAAAGTTTGAAATTTTTTAAAATTCGCCAGAAAAGCGAATTTTTGAAGAAAATGGATAATTTTTGAATCCCATACTCCCTCCATATTTTTCCCGGACTTTCCACATACTTTTTCAAAACTTCAAAATTTGGGAAATCTGACGAAAAAAAAATGTAAAAAAAAAATTATTCTTCATTTTTAATGGGACTTTGACAAAAGTTTGAAATTTTTTAAAATTCGCCAAAATGCGAATTTTTGAAGAAAATGGATAATTTTTAAATCCCATACTCCCCCCATACGTTTCCCGGACTTTCCCCATACTTTTTCAAAACTTCAAAATTTGCGAAATCTGACGAAAAAAATTATATTTAAAAAAAAATTTCTTCTTCATTTTTAATGAAACTTTGACAAAATATTGAAATTTTTTGAAATTCGCCAAAAAAGCAAATTTTTGAAGAAAACGGTTAATTTTTGAATCCCTTACTCCCCCCATACTTTTCCCGGACTTTCCCCATACTTTTTCAAAACTTCAAAATTTGGGAAATCCGACGAAAAAAAATTATATTTAAAAAAAAATTTTTTCTTCATTTTTAATGAAACTTAGACAAAATTTTGAAATTTTTTGAAATTCGCCAAAAAAGCGAATTTTTGAAGAAAATGGATAATTTTTGAATCCCATACTCCCCTTATACTTTTCCCGGACTTTCCTCATACTTTTTCAAAACTTCAAGATTTGGGAAATCTGACAAAAAAAATTATATTTAAAAAAAAAATTTTTCTTCATGTTTAATGAAACTTTGACAAAATTTTGAAATTTTTTGAAATTCGCCAAAAAAGCAAATTTTTGAAGAAAACGGATAATATTTAAATCCCATACTACCCCCATACTTTTGCCGGACTTTCCTCATACTTTTTCAAAACTTCAAAATTTGGGAAATCTGACGAAAAAAAATTATATTTAAACAAAAAATTTTTCTTCATTTTTAATGAAACTTTGACAAAATTTTGTAATTTTTTGAAATTCGACAAAAAAGCGAATTTTTGAAGAAAATGGATGATTTTTGAATCCCATACTCCCCGCATAATTTTCCCGGACTTTCCCCATACTTTTTCAAAACTTCAAAATTTGGGAAATCTGACGAAAAATAATTATATTTAAAAAAAATTTTTTCTTCATTTTTAATGAAACTTTGACAAAATTTTGAAATGTTTTAAAATTCGCCAAAAAAGCAAATTTTTGAAGAAAATGGATAATTTTTAAATTCCATACTCCCCCCATACTTTTCCCGGACTTTCCCCATACTTTTTCAAAGCTTTAAAATTTGGGAAATCTTACGGAAAAAAATTAAATTAAAAAAAAAATATTTCTTCATTTTTAATGGGACTTTGACTAAAGTTTGAAATTTTTTAAAATTCGCCAGAAAAGCGAATTTTTGAAGAAAATGGATAATTTTTGAATCCCATACTCCCTCCATATTTTTCCCGGACTTTCCACATACTTTTTCAAAACTTCAAAATTTGGGAAATCTGACGAAAAAAAAAATGTAAAAAAAAAATTATTCTTCATTTTTAATGGGACTTTGACAAAAGTTTGAAATTTTTTAAAATTCGCCAAAATGCGAATTTTTGAAGAAAATGGATAATTTTTAAATCCCATACTCCCCCCATACGTTTCCCGGACTTTCCCCATACTTTTTCAAAACTTCAAAATTTGCGAAATCTGACGAAAAAAATTATATTTAAAAAAAAATTTCTTCTTCATTTTTAATGAAACTTTGACAAAATATTGAAATTTTTTGAAATTCGCCAAAAAAGCAAATTTTTGAAGAAAACGGTTAATTTTTGAATCCCTTACTCCCCCCATACTTTTCCCGGACTTTCCCCATACTTTTTCAAAACTTCAAAATTTGGGAAATCCGGCGAAAAAAAATTATATTTAAAAAAAAATTTTTTCTTCATTTTTAATGAAACTTAGACAAAATTTTGAAATTTTTTGAAATTCGCCAAAAAAGCGAATTTTTGAAGAAAATGGATAATTTTTGAATCCCATACTCCCCTTATACTTTTCCCGGACTTTCCTCATACTTTTTCAAAACTTCAAGATTTGGGAAATCTGACAAAAAAAAATTATATTTAAAAAAAAATTTTTTCTTCATTTTTAATGAAACTTAGACAAAATTTTGAAATTTTTTGAAATTCGCCAAAAAAGCGAATTTTTGAAGAAAATGGATAATTTTTGAATCCCATACTCCCCTTATACTTTTCCCGGACTTTCCTCATACTTTTTCAAAACTTCAAGATTTGGGAAATCTGACAAAAAAAAATTATATTTAAAAAAAAAATTTTTCTTCATGTTTAATGAAACTTTGACAAAATTTTGAAATTTTTTGAAATTCGCCAAAAAAGCAAATTTTTGAAGAAAACGGATAATATTTAAATCCCATACTACCCCCATACTTTTGCCGGACTTTCCTCATACTTTTTCAAAACTTCAAAATTTGGGAAATCTGACGAAAAAAAATTATATTTAAACAAAAAATTTTTCTTCATTTTTAATGAAACTTTGACAAAATTTTGTAATTTTTTGAAATTCGACAAAAAAGCGAATTTTTGAAGAAAATGGATGATTTTTGAATCCCATACTCCCCGCATAATTTTCCCGGACTTTCCCCATACTTTTTCAAAAATTCAAAATTTGGAAAATCTGACGAAAAAAAATTATATTTAAACAAAAAATTTTTCTTCATTTTTAATGAAACTTTGACAAAATTTTGTAATTTTTTGAAATTCGCCAAAAAAGCGAATTTTTGAAGAAAATGGATGATTTTTGAATCCCATACTCCCCGCATAATTTTCCCGGACTTTCCCCATACTTTTAAAAAATTCAAAATTTGGAAAATCTGACGAAAAAAATTATATTTAAACAAAAAATTTTTCTTCATTTTTAATGAAACTTTGACAAAATTTTGTAATTTTTTGAAATTCGCCAAAAAAGCGAATTTTTTAAGAAAATAGATGATTTGTGAATCCCATACTTCCCGCATAATTTTCCCGGACTTTCCCCATACTTATTCAAAACTTCAAAATTTGGGAAATCTGACGAAAAATAATTATATTTAAAAAAAATTTTTTCTTCATTTTTAATGAAACTTTGACAAAATTTTGAAATGTTTTAAAATTCGCCAAAAAAGCAAATTTTTGAAGAAAATGGATAATTTTTAAATTCCATACTCCCCCATACTTTTCCCGGACTTTCCCCATACTTTTTCAAAGCTTTAAAATTTGGGAAATCTTACGGAAAAAAATTAAATTAAAAAAAAAATATTTCTTCATTTTTAATGGGACTTTGACTAAAGTTTGAAATTTTTTAAAATTCGCCAGAAAAGCGAATTTTTGAAGAAAATGGATAATTTTTGAATCCCATACTCCCTCCATATTTTTCCCGGACTTTCCACATACTTTTTCAAAACTTCAAAATTTGGGAAATCTGACGAAAAAAAAAATGTAAAAAAAAATTATTCTTCATTTTTAATGGGACTTTGACAAAAGTTTGAAATTTTTTAAAATTGGCCAAAATGCGAATTTTTGAAGAAAATGGATAATTTTTAAATCCCATACTCCCCCCATACGTTTCCCGGACTTTCCCCATACTTTTTCAAAACTTCAAAATTTGCGAAATCTGACGAAAAAAATTATATTTAAAAAAAAATTTCTTCTTCATTTTTAATGAAACTTTGACAAAATATTGAAATTTTTTGAAATTCGCCAAAAAAGCAAATTTTTGAAGAAAACGGTTAATTTTTGAATCCCTTACTCCCCCCATACTTTTCCCGGACTTTCCCCATACTTTTTCAAAACTTCAAAATTTGGGAAATCCGGCGAAAAAAAATTATATTTAAAAAAAAATTTTTTCTTCATTTTTAATGAAACTTAGACAAAATTTTGAAATTTTTTGAAATTCGCCAAAAAAGCGAATTTTTGAAGAAAATGGATAATTTTTGAATCCCATACTCCCCTTATACTTTTCCCGGACTTTCCTCATACTTTTTCAAAACTTCAAGATTTGGGAAATCTGACAAAAAAAAATTATATTTAAAAAAAAAATTTTTCTTCATGTTTAATGAAACTTTGACAAAATTTTGAAATTTTTTGAAATTCGCCAAAAAAGCAAATTTTTGAAGAAAACGGATAATATTTAAATCCCATACTACCCCCATACTTTTCCCGGACTTTCCCCATACTTTTAAAAAATTCAAAATTTGGAAAATCTGACGAAAAAAATTATATTTAAACAAAAAATTTTTCTTCATTTTTAATGAAACTTTGACAAAATTTTGTAATTTTTTGAAATTCGCCAAAAAAGCGAATTTTTGAAGAAAATGGATGATTTTTGAATCCCATACTCCCCGCATAATTTTCCCGGACTTTCCCCATACTTTTTCAAAAATTCAAAATTTGTAAAATCTGACGAAAAAAAATTATATTTAAACAAAAAATTTTTCTTCATTTTTAATGACACTTTGACAAAATTTTGTAATTTTTTGAAATTCGCCAAAAAAGCGAATTTTTGAAGAAAATGGATGATTTTTGAATCCCATACTCCCCGCATAATTTTCCCGGACTTTCCTCATACTTTTAAAAAATTCAAAATTTGGAAAATCTGACGAAAAAAATTATATTTAAACAAAAAATTTTTCTTCATTTTTAATGAAACATCCCAGTCGAAAATCGTAAGTTTCCCTGAAGGGTTCACATGGCCTTCAGGTAACTGTTATGAAGGTTTCAAAAGCTTCATGGCAACTATTTATACATTAGACCTAAAATTCTGTGATATTTGCTTTCTGACTTCTTAACGGGAAGCTTTTTCTACAGCTTGTTGAATATCTGTGGACAGCTTCTAGCAATAGGTTTACCAGTTTGCTTGGTGAATGCTTTCCTAATGCCTGGTTTAATGTGTAAGAAAGCAATTCTATTTGCTTTTCACAAGTTGCAAATTAATATGTAATTTAATTACCTTTTTTACACTTCCTGAAAACTAGAATAATTTCATTAAATTAAACTAAATCGAAAAATCATAAAAATTCTATAGTAATTTGTAAATCCGTCTTATACAATTAATAATTATTCTTTATATATTATATAAAAATTATTTTTCAAAGAAAACGTTTATTTTTAAACACTTAAATTATATACGAAAAAAATTATATATAACTTGAGCAAAATTTAGGGTTAGGAATACGAACACGGTGAAAACCTTTTATATTGAATAATGAATACAATTTCTTAAAAAAAGACAAAATATTTAATATTTAAAAAAAAAGATTATTATTTTTAAACTTGATATTTATGAATATTTTTTATAAATAATATATTCTTTATTCTTTTAGAATAAGTTTAAAAAGACTGTGGAAATACCGAGTCTGACGTAAATAATTTTTCTTTAATTCTTCAATATTTAAATATAATAATCTAATACATAATATTTTTACGAGATAAATAAAGATGGAAAGAAAGGTTAAATTTAATTTTTGATCATTGTCATTTTTCCGCTGTTTCCTGAAACATCCATGACGCTTCATTTAATTTTCGCCACCTGAACGCTTTCTTTTTATATATGCAAAATCCTGCAACTCTTTGATAACTCTCTCAAAGCTACTTGAATGCTTTGTTTAAAACGTACAAAATTTGTTATTTTCAAGCTTTCCGTGGAAGCGAAAAATCGGCCATAACAGGCTTCCTGAAAGTTTTCTATAGCTAGTTATCTACTGTCTCACAATTCTCTAATGATTATCTCAATACTTCAAAACAACTTTTTGTTCAGCTTAACATAGCGTAGGATTTTCGACTGGGATTGACAAAATTTTGTAATTTTTTGAAATTCGCCAAAAAAGCGAATTTTTGAAGAAAATGGATAATTTTTGAATCCCATACTCCCCGCATAATTTTCCCGGACTTTCCCCATACTTTTGCAAAACTTTAAAATTTGGAAAATCTGACGAAAAAAATTATATTTAAACAAAAAAATTTTTCTTCATTTTTAATGGGACTTTGACAAAATTTGGAAATTTTTTGAAATTCGCCAAAAAAGCGATTTTTTGAAGAAAATGGATAATTTTTGAATCCCATATTACCCCAATACTTTTCCCGGACTTTCCTCATACTTTTTCAAAACTTCAAATTTTGGGAAATCCTACGAAAAAAAATTAAATTCAAAAAAAAATATGTCTTCATTTTTAAAATGGATAATGGATAATTTTTGAATCCCATACTCCCCCCATACTTTTCCCGGACTTTCCTCATACTTTTTCAAAACTTCAAAATTTGGGAAATCTGACGAAAAAAAATTATATTTAAAAAAAAATTTTTTCTTCATGTTTAATAAAACTTTGATAAAATTTTGTAATTTTTTGAAATTCGCCAAAAAAGCAAATTTTTGAAGAAAACGGATAATTTTTGAATCCCATACTACCCGCATACTTTTCCCGGACTTTCCTCATACTTTTTCAAAACTTCAAATTTTGGGAAATCCTACGAAAAAAAATTAAATTCAAAAAAAAAATATGTCTTCATTTTTAAAATGGATAATGGATAATTTTTGAATCCCATACTCCCCCCATACTTTTCCCGGACTTTCCTCATACTTTTTCAAAACTTCAAAATTTGGGAAATCTGACGAAAAAAAATTATATTTAAAAAAAAATTTTTTCTTCATGTTTAATAAAACTTTGATAAAATTTTGTAATTTTTTGAAATTCGCCAAAAATGCGAATTTTTGAAGAAAATGGATAATTTTGGAACCCCATACTACCCCCATACTTTTCCCGGACTTTCCTCATACTTTTTCAAAACTTTAAAATTTGGAAAATCCTACGAAAAAAAATTAAATTTAAAAAAAAATTTATTCTTCATTTTTAATGAAACTTTGACAAAATTTTGAAATTTTTTGAAATTCGCCAAAAAAACGATTTTTTGAAGAAAATGGATAATTTTTGAATCCCATACTCACCGCATAATTTTCCCGGACTTTCCCCATACTTTTTCAAAAATTCAAAATTTGGAAAATCTGACGAAAAAAAATTATATTTAAACAAAAAATTTTTCTTCATTTTTAATGCAACTTTGACAAAATTTTGTAATTTTTTGAAATTCGCCAAAAAAGCGAATTTTTGAAGAAAATGGATGATTTTTGAATCCCATACTCCCCTTATACTTTTCCCGGACTTTCCTCATACTTTTTCAAAACTTCAAGATTTGGGAAATCTGACAAAAAAAAATTATATTTAAAAAAAAAATTTTTCTTCATGTTTAATGAAACTTTGACAAAATTTTGAAATTTTTTGAAATTCGCCAAAAAAGCAAATTTTTGAAGAAAACGGATAATATTTAAATCCCATACTACCCCCATACTTTTGCCGGACTTTCCTCATACTTTTTCAAAACTTCAAAATTTGGGAAATCTGACGAAAAAAAATTATATTTAAACAAAAAATTTTTATTCATTTTTAATGAAACTTTGACAAAAGTTTGTAATTTTTTGAAATTCGACAAAAAAGCGAATTTTTGAAGAAAATGGATGATTTTTGAATCCCATACTCCCCGCATAATTTTCCCGGACTTTCCCCATACTTTTAAAAAATTCAAAATTTGGAAAATCTGACGAAAAAAATTATATTTAAACAAAAAATTTTTCTTCATTTTTAATGAAACTTTGACAAAATTTTGTAATTTTTTGAAATTCGCCAAAAAAGCGAATTTTTGAAGAAAATGGATGATTTTTGAATCCCATACTCCCCGCATAATTTTCCCGGACTTTCCCCATACTTTTTCAAAAATTCAAAATTTGGAAAATCTGACGAAAAAAAATTATATTTAAACAAAAAATTTTTCTTCATTTTTAATGACACTTTGACAAAATTTTGTAATTTTTTGAAATTCGCCAAAAAAGCGAATTTTTGAAGAAAATGGATGATTTTTGAATCCCATACTCCCCGCATAATTTTCCCGGACTTTCCTCATACTTTTAAAAAATTCAAAATTTGGAAAATCTGACGAAAAAAATTATATTTAAACAAAAAATTTTTCTTCATTTTTAATGAAACATCCCAGTCGAAAATCGTAAGTTTCCCTGAAGGGTTCACATGGCCTTCAGGTAACTGTTATGAAGGTTTCAAAAGCTTCATGGCAACTATTTATACATTAGACCTAAAATTCTGTGATATTTGCTTTCTGACTTCTTAACGGGAAGCTTTTTCTACAGCTTGTTGAATATCTGTGGACAGCTTCTAGCAATAGGTTTACCAGTTTGCTTGGTGAATGCTTTCCTAATGCCTGGTTTAATGTGTAAGAAAGCAATTCTATTTGCTTTTCACAAGTTGCAAATTAATATGTAATTTAATTACCTTTTTTACACTTCCTGAAAACTAGAATAATTTCATTAAATTAAACTAAATCGAAAAATCATAAAAATTCTATAGTAATTTGTAAATCCGTCTTATACAATTAATAATTATTCTTTATATATTATATAAAAATTATTTTTCAAAGAAAACGTTTATTTTTAAACACTTAAATTATATACGAAAAAAATTATATATAACTTGAGCAAAATTTAGGGTTAGGAATACGAACACGGTGAAAACCTTTTATATTGAATAATGAATACAATTTCTTAAAAAAAGACAAAATATTTAATATTTAAAAAAAAAGATTATTATTTTTAAACTTGATATTTATGAATATTTTTTATAAATAATATATTCTTTATTCTTTTAGAATAAGTTTAAAAAGACTGTGGAAATACCGAGTCTGACGTAAATAATTTTTCTTTAATTCTTCAATATTTAAATATAATAATCTAATACATAATATTTTTACGAGATAAATAAAGATGGAAAGAAAGGTTAAATTTAATTTTTGATCATTGTCATTTTTCCGCTGTTTCCTGAAACATCCATGACGCTTCTTTTAATTTTCGCCACCTGAACGCTTTCTTTTTATATATGCAAAATCCTGCAACTCTTTGATAACTCTCTCAAAGCTACTTGAATGCTTTGTTTAAAACGTACAAAATTTGTTATTTTCAAGCTTTCCGTGGAAGCGAAAAATCGGCCATAACAGGCTTCCTGAAAGTTTTCTATAGCTAGTTATCTACTGTCTCACAATTCTCTAATGATTATCTCAATACTTCAAAACAACTTTTTGTTCAGCTTAACATAGCGTAGGATTTTCGACTGGGATTGACAAAATTTTGTAATTTTTTGAAATTCGCCAAAAAAGCGAATTTTTGAAGAAAATGGATAATTTTTGAATCCCATACTCCCCGCATAATTTTCCCGGACTTTCCCCATACTTTTGCAAAACTTTAAAATTTGGAAAATCTGACGAAAAAAAATTATATTTAAACAAAAAAATTTTTCTTCATTTTTAATGGGACTTTGACAAAATTTGGAAATTTTTTGAAATTCGCCAAAAAAGCGATTTTTTGAAGAAAATGGATAATTTTTGAATCCCATATTACCCCAATACTTTTCCCGGACTTTCCTCATACTTTTTCAAAACTTCAAAATTTGGGAAATCTGACGAAAAAAATTATATTTAAAAAAAAATTTTTTCTTCATTTTTAATGAAACTTTGACAAAATTTTGAAATTTTTTGAAATTCGCCAAAAAAGCAAATTTTTCAAGAAAACGGTTAATTTTTGAATCCCTTACTCCCCCCATACTTTTCCCGGACTTTCCCCATACTTTTTCAAAACTTCAAAATTTGGGAAATCCGGCGAAAAAAAATTATATTTAAAAAAAAATTTTTTCTTCATTTTTAATGAAACTTAGACAAAATTTTGAAATTTTTTGAAATTCGCCAAAAAAGCGAATTTTTGAAGAAAATGGATAATTTTTGAATCCCATACTCCCCTTATACTTTTCCCGGACTTTCCTCATACTTTTTCAAAACTTCAAGATTTGGGAAATCTGACGAAAAAAAATTATATTTAAACAAAAAATTTTTCTTCATTTTTAATGCAACTTTGACAAAATTTTGTAATTTTTTGAAATTCGCCAAAAAAGCGAATTTTTGAAGAAAATGGATGATTTTTGAATCCCATACTCCCCGCATAATTTTCCCGGACTTTCCCCATACTTTTTCAAAAATTTAAAATTTGGAAAATCTGACGAAAAAAATTATATTTAAACAAAAAATTTTTCTTCATTTTTAATGAAACTTTGACAAAATTTTGTAATTTTTTGAAATTCGCCAAGAAAGCAAATTTTTTAAGAAAATAGATGATTTGTGAATCCCATACTCCCCGCATAATTTTCCCGGACTTTCCCCATACTTATTCAAAACTTCAAAATTTGGGAAATCCTACGAAAAAAAATTAAATTCAAAAAAAAAATATGTCTTCATTTTTAAAATGGATAATGGATAATTTTTGAATCCCATACTCCCCCCATACTTTTCCCGGACTTTCCTCATACTTTTTCAAAACTTCAAAATTTGGGAAATCTGACGAAAAAAAATTATATTTAAAAAAAAATTTTTTCTTCATGTTTAATAAAACTTTGATAAAATTTTGTAATTTTTTGAAATTCGCCAAAAATGCGAATTTTTGAAGAAAATGGATAATTTTGGAACCCCATACTACCCCCATACTTTTCCCGGACTTTCCTCATACTTTTTCAAAACTTTAAAATTTGGAAAATCCTACGAAAAAAAATTAAATTTAAAAAAAAATTTGTTCTTCATTTTTAATGAAACTTTGACAAAATTTTGAAATTTTTTGAAATTCGCCAAAAAAGCGATTTTTTGAAGAAAATGGATAATTTTTGAATCCCATACTCACCGCATAATTTTCCCGGACTTTCCCCATACTTTTTCAAAAATTCAAAATTTGGAAAATCTGACGAAAAAAAATTATATTTAAACAAAAAATTTTTCTTCATTTTTAATGCAACTTTGACAAAATTTTGTAATTTTTTGAAATTCGCCAAAAAAGCGAATTTTTGAAGAAAATGGATGATTTTTGAATCCCATACTCCCCGCATAATTTTCCCGGACTTTCCCCATACTTTTTCAAAAATTTAAAATTTGGAAAATCTGACGAAAAAAATTATATTTAAACAAAAAATTTTTCTTCATTTTTAATGAAACTTTGACAAAATTTTGTAATTTTTTGAAATTCGCCAAGAAAGCAAATTTTTTAAGAAAATAGATGATTTGTGAATCCCATACTCCCCGCATAATTTTCCCGGACTTTCCCCATACTTATTCAAAACTTCAAAATTTGGGAAATCTGACGAAAAAAAATTATATTTAAAAAAAATTTTTTCTTCATTTTTAATGAAACTTTGACAAAAGTTTGTAATTTTTTGAAATTCGACAAAAAAGCGAATTTTTGAAGAAAATGGATGATTTTTGAATCCCATACTCCCCGCATAATTTTCCCGGACTTTCCCCATACTTTTAAAAAATTCAAAATTTGGAAAATCTGACGAAAAAAATTATATTTAAACAAAAAATTTTTCTTCATTTTTAATGAAACTTTGACAAAATTTTGTAATTTTTTGAAATTCGCCAAAAAAGCGAATTTTTGAAGAAAATGGATGATTTTTGAATCCCATACTCCCCGCATAATTTTCCCGGACTTTCCCCATACTTTTTCAAAAATTCAAAATTTGGAAAATCTGACGAAAAAAAATTATATTTAAACAAAAAATTTTTCTTCATTTTTAATGACACTTTGACAAAATTTTGTAATTTTTTGAAATTCGCCAAAAAAGCGAATTTTTGAAGAAAATGGATGATTTTTGAATCCCATACTCCCCGCATAATTTTCCCGGACTTTCCTCATACTTTTAAAAAATTCAAAATTTGGAAAATCTGACGAAAAAAATTATATTTAAACAAAAAATTTTTCTTCATTTTTAATGAAACATCCCAGTCGAAAATCGTAAGTTTCCCTGAAGGGTTCACATGGCCTTCAGGTAACTGTTATGAAGGTTTCAAAAGCTTCATGGCAACTATTTATACATTAGACCTAAAATTCTGTGATATTTGCTTTCTGACTTCTTAACGGGAAGCTTTTTCTACAGCTTGTTGAATATCTGTGGACAGCTTCTAGCAATAGGTTTACCAGTTTGCTTGGTGAATGCTTTCCTAATGCCTGGTTTAATGTGTAAGAAAGCAATTCTATTTGCTTTTCACAAGTTGCAAATTAATATGTAATTTAATTACCTTTTTTACACTTCCTGAAAACTAGAATAATTTCATTAAATTAAACTAAATCGAAAAATCATAAAAATTCTATAGTAATTTGTAAATCCGTCTTATACAATTAATAATTATTCTTTATATATTATATAAAAATTATTTTTCAAAGAAAACGTTTATTTTTAAACACTTAAATTATATACGAAAAAAATTATATATAACTTGAGCAAAATTTAGGGTTAGGAATACGAACACGGTGAAAACCTTTTATATTGAATAATGAATACAATTTCTTAAAAAAAGACAAAATATTTAATATTTAAAAAAAAAGATTATTATTTTTAAACTTGATATTTATGAATATTTTTTATAAATAATATATTCTTTATTCTTTTAGAATAAGTTTAAAAAGACTGTGGAAATACCGAGTCTGACGTAAATAATTTTTCTTTAATTCTTCAATATTTAAATATAATAATCTAATACATAATATTTTTACGAGATAAATAAAGATGGAAAGAAAGGTTAAATTTAATTTTTGATCATTGTCATTTTTCCGCTGTTTCCTGAAACATCCATGACGCTTCATTTAATTTTCGCCACCTGAACGCTTTCTTTTTATATATGCAAAATCCTGCAACTCTTTGATAACTCTCTCAAAGCTACTTGAATGCTTTGTTTAAAACGTACAAAATTTGTTATTTTCAAGCTTTCCGTGGAAGCGAAAAATCGGCCATAACAGGCTTCCTGAAAGTTTTCTATAGCTAGTTATCTACTGTCTCACAATTCTCTAATGATTATCTCAATACTTCAAAACAACTTTTTGTTCAGCTTAAAATAGCGTAGGATTTTCGACTGGGATTGACAAAATTTTGTAATTTTTTGAAATTCGCCAAAAAAGCGATTTTTTGAAGAAAATGGATAATTTTTGAATCCCATATTACCCCAATACTTTTCCCGGACTTTCCTCATACTTTTTCAAAACTTCAAATTTTGGGAAATCCTACGAAAAAAAATTAAATTCAAAAAAAAAATATGTCTTCATTTTTAAAATGGATAATGGATAATTTTTGAATCCCATACTCCCCCCATACTTTTCCCGGACTTTCCTCATACTTTTTCAAAACTTCAAAATTTGGGAAATCTGACGAAAAAAAATTATATTTAAAAAAAAATTTTTTCTTCATGTTTAATAAAACTTTGATAAAATTTTGTAATTTTTTGAAATTCGCCAAAAAAGCAAATTTTTGAAGAAAACGGATAATTTTTGAATCCCATACTACCCGCATACTTTTCCCGGACTTTCCTCATACTTTTTCAAAACTTCAAATTTTGGGAAATCCTACGAAAAAAAATTAAATTCAAAAAAAAAATATGTCTTCATTTTTAAAATGGATAATGGATAATTTTTGAATCCCATACTCCCCCCATACTTTTCCCGGACTTTCCTCATACTTTTTCAAAACTTCAAAATTTGGGAAATCTGACGAAAAAAAATTATATTTAAAAAAAAATTTTTTCTTCATGTTTAATAAAACTTTGATAAAATTTTGTAATTTTTTGAAATTCGCCAAAAATGCGAATTTTTGAAGAAAATGGATAATTTTGGAACCCCATACTACCCCCATACTTTTCCCGGACTTTCCTCATACTTTTTCAAAACTTTAAAATTTGGAAAATCCTACGAAAAAAAATTAAATTTAAAAAAAAATTTATTCTTCATTTTTAATGAAACTTTGACAAAATTTTGAAATTTTTTGAAATTCGCCAAAAAAGCGATTTTTTGAAGAAAATGGATAATTTTTGAATCCCATACTCACCGCATAATTTTCCCGGACTTTCCCCATACTTTTTCAAAAATTCAAAATTTGGAAAATCTGACGAAAAAAAATTATATTTAAACAAAAAATTTTTCTTCATTTTTAATGCAACTTTGACAAAATTTTGTAATTTTTTGAAATTCGCCAAAAAAGCGAATTTTTGAAGAAAATGGATGATTTTTGAATCCCATACTCCCCGCATAATTTTCCCGGACTTTCCCCATACTTTTTCAAAAATTCAAAATTTGGAAAATCTGACGAAAAAAATTATATTTAAACAAAAAATTTTTCTTCATTTTTAATGAAACTTTGACAAAATTTTGTAATTTTTTGAAATTCGCCAAGAAAGCAAATTTTTGAAGAAAATGGATGATTTGTGAATCCCATACTCCCCGCATAATTTTCCCGGACTTTCCCCATACTTATTCAAAACTTCAAAATTTGGGAAATCCGACGAAAAAAAATTATATTTAAAAAAAAATTTTTTCTTCATTTTTAATGAAACTTAGACAAAATTTTGAAATTTTTTGAAATTCGCCAAAAAAGCAAATTTTTGAAGAAAATGGATAATTTTTAAATTCCATACTCCCCCCATAATTTTCCCGGACTTTCCCCATACTTTTAAAAAATTCAAAATTTGGAAAATCTGACGAAAAAAATTATATTTAAACAAAAAATTTTTCTTCATTTTTAATGAAACTTTGACAAAATTTTGTAATTTTTTGAAATTCGCCAAAAAAGCGAATTTTTGAAGAAAATGGATGATTTTTGAATCCCATACTCCCCGCATAATTTTCCCGGACTTTCCCCATACTTTTTCAAAAATTCAAAATTTGGAAAATCTGACGAAAAAAAATTATATTTAAACAAAAAATTTTTCTTCATTTTTAATGACACTTTGACAAAATTTTGTAATTTTTTGAAATTCGCCAAAAAAGCGAATTTTTGAAGAAAATGGATGATTTTTGAATCCCATACTCCCCGCATAATTTTCCCGGACTTTCCTCATACTTTTAAAAAATTCAAAATTTGGAAAATCTGACGAAAAAAATTATATTTAAACAAAAAATTTTTCTTCATTTTTAATGAAACATCCCAGTCGAAAATCGTAAGTTTCCCTGAAGGGTTCACATGGCCTTCAGGTAACTGTTATGAAGGTTTCAAAAGCTTCATGGCAACTATTTATACATTAGACCTAAAATTCTGTGATATTTGCTTTCTGACTTCTTAACGGGAAGCTTTTTCTACAGCTTGTTGAATATCTGTGGACAGCTTCTAGCAATAGGTTTACCAGTTTGCTTGGTGAATGCTTTCCTAATGCCTGGTTTAATGTGTAAGAAAGCAATTCTATTTGCTTTTCACAAGTTGCAAATTAATATGTAATTTAATTACCTTTTTTACACTTCCTGAAAACTAGAATAATTTCATTAAATTAAACTAAATCGAAAAATCATAAAAATTCTATAGTAATTTGTAAATCCGTCTTATACAATTAATAATTATTCTTTATATATTATATAAAAATTATTTTTCAAAGAAAACGTTTATTTTTAAACACTTAAATTATATACGAAAAAAATTATATATAACTTGAGCAAAATTTAGGGTTAGGAATACGAACACGGTGAAAACCTTTTATATTGAATAATGAATACAATTTCTTAAAAAAAGACAAAATATTTAATATTTAAAAAAAAAGATTATTATTTTTAAACTTGATATTTATGAATATTTTTTATAAATAATATATTCTTTATTCTTTTAGAATAAGTTTAAAAAGACTGTGGAAATACCGAGTCTGACGTAAATAATTTTTCTTTAATTCTTCAATATTTAAATATAATAATCTAATACATAATATTTTTACGAGATAAATAAAGATGGAAAGAAAGGTTAAATTTAATTTTTGATCATTGTCATTTTTCCGCTGTTTCCTGAAACATCCATGACGCTTCATTTAATTTTCGCCACCTGAACGCTTTCTTTTTATATATGCAAAATCCTGCAACTCTTTGATAACTCTCTCAAAGCTACTTGAATGCTTTGTTTAAAACGTACAAAATTTGTTATTTTCAAGCTTTCCGTGGAAGCGAAAAATCGGCCATAACAGGCTTCCTGAAAGTTTTCTATAGCTAGTTATCTACTGTCTCACAATTCTCTAATGATTATCTCAATACTTCAAAACAACTTTTTGTTCAGCTTAACATAGCGTAGGATTTTCGACTGGGATTGACAAAATTTTGTAATTTTTTGAAATTCGCCAAAAAAGCGAATTTTTGAAGAAAATGGATAATTTTTGAATCCCATACTCCCCGCATAATTTTCCCGGACTTTCCCCATACTTTTGCAAAACTTTAAAATTTGGAAAATCTGACGAAAAAAAATTATATTTAAACAAAAAAATTTTTCTTCATTTTTAATGGGACTTTGACAAAATTTTGAAATTTTTTGAAATTCGCCAAAAAAGCGATTTTTTGAAGAAAATGGATAATTTTTGAATCCCATATTACCCCAATACTTTTCCCGGACTTTCCTCATACTTTTTCAAAACTTCAAATTTTGGGAAATCCTACGAAAAAAAATTAAATTCAAAAAAAAAATATGTCTTCATTTTTAAAATGGATAATGGATAATTTTTGAATCCCATACTCCCCCCATACTTTTCCCGGACTTTCCTCATACTTTTTCAAAACTTCAAAATTTGGGAAATCTGACGAAAAAAAATTATATTTAAAAAAAAATTTTTTCTTCATGTTTAATGAAACTTTGATAAAATTTTGTAATTTTTTGAAATTCGCCAAAAAAGCAAATTTTTGAAGAAAACGGATAATTTTTGAATCCCATACTACCCGCATACTTTTCCCGGACTTTCCTCATACTTTTTCAAAACTTCAAATTTTGGGAAATCCTACGAAAAAAAATTAAATTCAAAAAAAAAATATGTCTTCATTTTTAAAATGGATAATGGATAATTTTTGAATCCCATACTCCCCCCATACTTTTCCCGGACTTTCCTCATACTTTTTCAAAACTTCAAAATTTGGGAAATCTGACGAAAAAAAATTATATTTAAAAAAAAATTTTTTCTTCATGTTTAATAAAACTTTGATAAAATTTTGTAATTTTTTGAAATTCGCCAAAAATGCGAATTTTTGAAGAAAATGGATAATTTTGGAACCCCATACTACCCCCATACTTTTCCCGGACTTTCCTCATACTTTTTCAAAACTTTAAAATTTGGAAAATCCTACGAAAAAAAATTAAATTTAAAAAAAAATTTATTCTTCATTTTTAATGAAACTTTGACAAAATTTTGAAATTTTTTGAAATTCGCCAAAAAAGCGATTTTTTGAAGAAAATGGATAATTTTTGAATCCCATACTCACCGCATAATTTTCCCGGACTTTCCCCATACTTTTTCAAAAATTCAAAATTTGGAAAATCTGACGAAAAAAAATTATATTTAAACAAAAAATTTTTCTTCATTTTTAATGCAACTTTGACAAAATTTTGTAATTTTTTGAAATTCGCCAAAAAAGCGAATTTTTGAAGAAAATGGATGATTTTTGAATCCCATACTCCCCGCATAATTTTCCCGGACTTTCCCCATACTTTTTCAAAAATTTAAAATTTGGAAAATCTGACGAAAAAAATTATATTTAAACAAAAAATTTTTCTTCATTTTTAATGAAACTTTGACAAAATTTTGTAATTTTTTGAAATTCGCCAAGAAAGCAAATTTTTTAAGAAAATAGATGATTTGTGAATCCCATACTCCCCGCATAATTTTCCCGGACTTTCCCCATACTTATTCAAAACTTCAAAATTTGGGAAATCTGACGAAAAAAAATTATATTTAAAAAAAATTTTTTCTTCATTTTTAATGAAACTTTGACAAAAGTTTGTAATTTTTTGAAATTCGACAAAAAAGCGAATTTTTGAAGAAAATGGATGATTTTTGAATCCCATACTCCCCGCATAATTTTCCCGGACTTTCCCCATACTTTTAAAAAATTCAAAATTTGGAAAATCTGACGAAAAAAATTATATTTAAACAAAAAATTTTTCTTCATTTTTAATGAAACTTTGACAAAATTTTGTAATTTTTTGAAATTCGCCAAAAAAGCGAATTTTTGAAGAAAATGGATGATTTTTGAATCCCATACTCCCCGCATAATTTTCCCGGACTTTCCCCATACTTTTTCAAAAATTCAAAATTTGGAAAATCTGACGAAAAAAAATTATATTTAAACAAAAAATTTTTCTTCATTTTTAATGACACTTTGACAAAATTTTGTAATTTTTTGAAATTCGCCAAAAAAGCGAATTTTTGAAGAAAATGGATGATTTTTGAATCCCATACTCCCCGCATAATTTTCCCGGACTTTCCTCATACTTTTAAAAAATTCAAAATTTGGAAAATCTGACGAAAAAAATTATATTTAAACAAAAAATTTTTCTTCATTTTTAATGAAACATCCCAGTCGAAAATCGTAAGTTTCCCTGAAGGGTTCACATGGCCTTCAGGTAACTGTTATGAAGGTTTCAAAAGCTTCATGGCAACTATTTATACATTAGACCTAAAATTCTGTGATATTTGCTTTCTGACTTCTTAACGGGAAGCTTTTTCTACAGCTTGTTGAATATCTGTGGACAGCTTCTAGCAATAGGTTTACCAGTTTGCTTGGTGAATGCTTTCCTAATGCCTGGTTTAATGTGTAAGAAAGCAATTCTATTTGCTTTTCACAAGTTGCAAATTAATATGTAATTTAATTACCTTTTTTACACTTCCTGAAAACTAGAATAATTTCATTAAATTAAACTAAATCGAAAAATCATAAAAATTCTATAGTAATTTGTAAATCCGTCTTATACAATTAATAATTATTCTTTATATATTATATAAAAATTATTTTTCAAAGAAAACGTTTATTTTTAAACACTTAAATTATATACGAAAAAAATTATATATAACTTGAGCAAAATTTAGGGTTAGGAATACGAACACGGTGAAAACCTTTTATATTGAATAATGAATACAATTTCTTAAAAAAAGACAAAATATTTAATATTTAAAAAAAAAGATTATTATTTTTAAACTTGATATTTATGAATATTTTTTATAAATAATATATTCTTTATTCTTTTAGAATAAGTTTAAAAAGACTGTGGAAATACCGAGTCTGACGTAAATAATTTTTCTTTAATTCTTCAATATTTAAATATAATAATCTAATACATAATATTTTTACGAGATAAATAAAGATGGAAAGAAAGGTTAAATTTAATTTTTGATCATTGTCATTTTTCCGCTGTTTCCTGAAACATCCATGACGCTTCATTTAATTTTCGCCACCTGAACGCTTTCTTTTTATATATGCAAAATCCTGCAACTCTTTGATAACTCTCTCAAAGCTACTTGAATGCTTTGTTTAAAACGTACAAAATTTGTTATTTTCAAGCTTTCCGTGGAAGCGAAAAATCGGCCATAACAGGCTTCCTGAAAGTTTTCTATAGCTAGTTATCTACTGTCTCACAATTCTCTAATGATTATCTCAATACTTCAAAACAACTTTTTGTTCAGCTTAACATAGCGTAGGATTTTCGACTGGGATTGACAAAATTTTGTAATTTTTTGAAATTCGCCAAAAAAGCGAATTTTTGAAGAAAATGGATAATTTTTGAATCCCATACTCCCCGCATAATTTTCCCGGACTTTCCCCATACTTTTGCAAAACTTTAAAATTTGGAAAATCTGACGAAAAAAAATTATATTTAAACAAAAAAATTTTTCTTCATTTTTAATGGGACTTTGACAAAATTTGGAAATTTTTTGAAATTCGCCAAAAAAGCGATTTTTTGAAGAAAATGGATAATTTTTGAATCCCATATTACCCCAATACTTTTCCCGGACTTTCCTCATACTTTTTCAAAACTTCAAATTTTGGGAAATCCTACGAAAAAAAATTAAATTCAAAAAAAAAATATGTCTTCATTTTTAAAATGGATAATGGATAATTTTTGAATCCCATACTCCCCCCATACTTTTCCCGGACTTTCCTCATACTTTTTCAAAACTTCAAAATTTGGGAAATCTGACGAAAAAAAATTATATTTAAAAAAAAATTTTTTCTTCATGTTTAATAAAACTTTGATAAAATTTTGTAATTTTTTGAAATTCGCCAAAAAAGCAAATTTTTGAAGAAAACGGATAATTTTTGAATCCCATACTACCCGCATACTTTTCCCGGACTTTCCTCATACTTTTTCAAAACTTCAAATTTTGGGAAATCCTACGAAAAAAAATTAAATTCAAAAAAAAAATATGTCTTCATTTTTAAAATGGATAATGGATAATTTTTGAATCCCATACTCCCCCCATACTTTTCCCGGACTTTCCTCATACTTTTTCAAAACTTCAAAATTTGGGAAATCTGACGAAAAAAAATTATATTTAAAAAAAAATTTTTTCTTCATGTTTAATAAAACTTTGATAAAATTTTGTAATTTTTTGAAATTCGCCAAAAATGCGAATTTTTGAAGAAAATGGATAATTTTGGAACCCCATACTACCCCCATACTTTTCCCGGACTTTCCTCATACTTTTTCAAAACTTTAAAATTTGGAAAATCCTACGAAAAAAAATTAAATTTAAAAAAAAATTTATTCTTCATTTTTAATGAAACTTTGACAAAATTTTGAAATTTTTTGAAATTCGCCAAAAAAGCGATTTTTTGAAGAAAATGGATAATTTTTGAATCCCATACTCACCGCATAATTTTCCCGGACTTTCCCCATACTTTTTCAAAAATTCAAAATTTGGAAAATCTGACGAAAAAAAATTATATTTAAACAAAAAATTTTTCTTCATTTTTAATGCAACTTTGACAAAATTTTGTAATTTTTTGAAATTCGCCAAAAAAGCGAATTTTTGAAGAAAATGGATGATTTTTGAATCCCATACTCCCCGCATAATTTTCCCGGACTTTCCCCATACTTTTTCAAAAATTCAAAATTTGGAAAATCTGACGAAAAAAATTATATTTAAACAAAAAATTTTTCTTCATTTTTAATGAAACTTTGACAAAATTTTGTAATTTTTTGAAATTCGCCAAAAAAGCGAATTTTTTAAGAAAATAGATGATTTGTGAATCCCATACTCCCCGCATAATTTTCCCGGACTTTCCCCATACTTATTCAAAACTTCAAAATTTGGGAAATCTGACGAAAAAAAATTATATTTAAAAAAAATTTTTTCTTCATTTTTAATGAAACTTTGACAAAATTTTGTAATTTTTTGAAATTCGCCAAAAAAGCGAATTTTTGAAGAAAATGGATGATTTTTGAATCCCATACTCCCCGCATAATTTTCCCGGACTTTCCCCATACTTATTCAAAACTTCAAAATTTGGGAAATCTGACGAAAAAAATTATATTTAAACAAAAAATTTTTCTTCATTTTTAATGAAACTTTGACAAAATTTTGTAATTTTTTGAAATTCGCCAAAAAGCGAATTTTTGAAGAAAATGGATGATTTTTGAATCCCATACTCCCCGCATAATTTTCCCGGACTTTCCCCATACTTTTTCAAAAATTCAAAATTTGGAAAATCTGACGAAAAAAAATTATATTTAAACAAAAAATTTTTCTTCATTTTTAATGACACTTTGACAAAATTTTGTAATTTTTTGAAATTCGCCAAAAAAGCGAATTTTTGAAGAAAATGGATGATTTTTGAATCCCATACTCCCCGCATAATTTTCCCGGACTTTCCCATACTTTTAAAAAATTCAAAATTTGGAAAATCTGACGAAAAAAATTATATTTAAACAAAAAATTTTTCTTCATTTTTAATGAAACATTGACAAAATTTTGTAATTTTTTGAAATTCGCACAAAAAAGCGAATTTTTGAAGAAAATGGATAATTTTTGAATCCCATACTCCCCGCATAATTTTCCCGGACTTTCCCCATACTTTTGCAAAACTTTAAAATTTGGAAAATCTGACGAAAAAAAATTATATTTTAACAAAAAAATTTTTCTTCATTTTTAATGGGACTTTGACAAAATTTTGAAATTTTTTGAAATTCGCCAAAAAAGCGATTTTTTGAAGAAAATGGATAATTTTTGAATCCCATATTACCCCAATACTTTTCCCGGACTTTCCTCATACTTTTTCAAAACTTCAAAATTTGGGAAATCTGACGAAAAAAATTATATTTAAAAAAAAATTTTTTCTTCATTTTTAATGAAACTTTGACAAAATTTTGAAATTTTTTGAAATTCGCCAAAAAAGCAAATTTTTGAAGAAAACGGATAATTTTTGAATCCCATACTACCCGCATACTTTTCCCGGACTTTCCTCATACTTTTTCAAAACTTCAAATTTTGGGAAATCCTACGAAAAAAAATTAAATTCAAAAAAAAAATATGTCTTCATTTTTAAAATGGATAATGGATAATGGATAATTTTTGAATCCCATACTCCCCCCATACTTTTCCCGGACTTTCCTCATACTTTTTCAAAACTTCAAAATTTGGGAAATCTGACGAAAAAAAACTATATTTAAAAAAAAATTTTTTCTTCATGTTTAATAAAACTTTGATAAAATTTTGTAATTTTTGAAATTCGCCAAAAATGCGAATTTTTGAAGAAAATGGATAATTTTGGAACCCCATACTACCCCCATACTTTTCCCGGACTTTCCTCATACTTTTTCAAAACTTTAAAATTTGGAAAATCCTACGAAAAAAAATTAAATTTAAAAAAAAATTTATTCTTCATTTTTAATGAAACTTTGACAAAATTTTGAAATTTTTTGAAATTCGCCAAAAAAGCGATTTTTTGAAGAAAATGGATAATTTTTGAATCCCATACTCCCCGCATAATTTTCCCGGACTTTCCCCATACTTTTTCAAAAATTCAAAATTTGGAAAATCTGACGAAAAAAAATTATATTTAAACAAAAAATTTTTCTTCATTTTTAATGACACTTTGACAAAATTTTGTAATTTTTTGAAATTCGCCAAAAAAGCGAATTTTTGAAGAAAATGGATGATTTTTGAATCCCATACTCCCCGCATAATTTTCCCGGACTTTTCCCATACTTTTAAAAAATTCAAAATTTGGAAAATCTGACGAAAAAAATTATATTTAAACAAAAAATTTTTCTTCATTTTTAATGAAACATTGACAAAATTTTGTAATTTTTTGAAATTCGCACAAAAAAGCGAATTTTTGAAGAAAATGGATAATTTTTGAATCCCATACTCCCCGCATAATTTTCCCGGACTTTCCCCATACTTTTGCAAAACTTTAAAATTTGGAAAATCTGACGAAAAAAAATTATATTTTAACAAAAAAATTTTTCTTCATTTTTAATGGGACTTTGACAAAATTTTGAAATTTTTTGAAATTCGCCAAAAAAGCGATTTTTTGAAGAAAATGGATAATTTTTGAATCCCATATTACCCCAATACTTTTCCCGGACTTTCCTCATACTTTTTCAAAACTTCAAAATTTGGGAAATCTGACGAAAAAAATTATATTTAAAAAAAAATTTTTTCTTCATTTTTAATGAAACTTTGACAAAATTTTGAAATTTTTTGAAATTCGCCAAAAAAGCAAATTTTTGAAGAAAACGGATAATTTTTGAATCCCATACTACCCGCATACTTTTCCCGGACTTTCCTCATACTTTTTCAAAACTTCAAATTTTGGGAAATCCTACGAAAAAAAATTAAATTCAAAAAAAAAATATGTCTTCATTTTTAAAATGGATAATGGATAATGGATAATTTTTGAATCCCATACTCCCCCCATACTTTTCCCGGACTTTCCTCATACTTTTTCAAAACTTCAAAATTTGGGAAATCTGACGAAAAAAAATTATATTTAAAAAAAAATTTTTTCTTCATGTTTAATAAAACTTTGATAAAATTTTGTAATTTTTGAAATTCGCCAAAAATGCGAATTTTTGAAGAAAATGGATAATTTTGGAACCCCATACTACCCCCATACTTTTCCCGGACTTTCCTCATACTTTTTCAAAACTTTAAAATTTGGAAAATCCTACGAAAAAAAATTAAATTTAAAAAAAAATTTATTCTTCATTTTTAATGAAACTTTGACAAAATTTTGAAATTTTTTGAAATTCGCCAAAAAAGCGATTTTTTGAAGAAAATGGATAATTTTTGAATCCCATACTCCCCGCATAATTTTCCCGGACTTTCCCCATACTTTTTCAAAAATTCAAAATTTGGAAAATCTGACGAAAAAAAATTATATTTAAACAAAAAATTTTTCTTCATTTTTAATGACACTTTGACAAAATTTTGTAATTTTTTGAAATTCGCCAAAAAAGCGAATTTTTGAAGAAAATGGATGATTTTTGAATCCCATACTCCCCGCATAATTTTCCCGGACTTTTCCCATACTTTTAAAAAATTCAAAATTTGGAAAATCTGACGAAAAAAATTATATTTAAACAAAAAATTTTTCTTCATTTTTAATGAAACATTGACAAAATTTTGTAATTTTTTGAAATTCGCACAAAAAAGCGAATTTTTGAAGAAAATGGATAATTTTTGAATCCCATACTCCCCGCATAATTTTCCCGGACTTTCCCCATACTTTTGCAAAACTTTAAAATTTGGAAAATCTGACGAAAAAAAATTATATTTTAACAAAAAAATTTTTCTTCATTTTTAATGGGACTTTGACAAAATTTTGAAATTTTTTGAAATTCGCCAAAAAAGCGATTTTTTGAAGAAAATGGATAATTTTTGAATCCCATATTACCCCAATACTTTTCCCGGACTTTCCTCATACTTTTTCAAAACTTCAAAATTTGGGAAATCTGACGAAAAAAATTATATTTAAAAAAAAATTTTTTCTTCATTTTTAATGAAACTTTGACAAAATTTTGAAATTTTTTGAAATTCGCCAAAAAAGCAAATTTTTGAAGAAAACGGATAATTTTTGAATCCCATACTACCCGCATACTTTTCCCGGACTTTCCTCATACTTTTTCAAAACTTCAAATTTTGGGAAATCCTACGAAAAAAAATTAAATTCAAAAAAAAAATATGTCTTCATTTTTAAAATGGATAATGGATAATGGATAATTTTTGAATCCCATACTCCCCCCATACTTTTCCCGGACTTTCCTCATACTTTTTCAAAACTTCAAAATTTGGGAAATCTGACGAAAAAAAATTATATTTAAAAAAAAATTTTTTCTTCATGTTTAATAAAACTTTGATAAAATTTTGTAATTTTTGAAATTCGCCAAAAATGCGAATTTTTGAAGAAAATGGATAATTTTGGAACCCCATACTACCCCCATACTTTTCCCGGACTTTCCTCATACTTTTTCAAAACTTTAAAATTTGGAAAATCCTACGAAAAAAAATTAAATTTAAAAAAAAATTTATTCTTCATTTTTAATGAAACTTTGACAAAATTTTGAAATTTTTTGAAATTCGCCAAAAAAGCGATTTTTTGAAGAAAATGGATAATTTTTGAATCCCATACTCCCCGCATAATTTTCCCGGACTTTCCCCATACTTTTTCAAAAATTCAAAATTTGGAAAATCTGACGAAAAAAAATTATATTTAAACAAAAAATTTTTCTTCATTTTTAATGCAACTTTGACAAAATTTTGTAATTTTTTGAAATTCGCCAAAACAGCGAATTTTTGAAGAAAATGGATGATTTTTGAATCCCATACTCCCCGCATAATTTTCCCGGACTTTCCCCATACTTTTTCAAAAATTCAAAATTTGGAAAATCTGACGAAAAAAATTATATTTAAACAAAAAATTTTTCTTCATTTTTAATGAAACTTTGACAAAATTTTGTAATTTTTTGAAATTCGCCAAGAAAGCGAATTTTTTAAGAAAATAGATGATTTGTGAATCCCATACTCCCCGCATAATTTTCCCGGACTTTCCCCATACTTATTCAAAACTTCAAAATTTGGGAAATCTAACGAAAAAAAATTATATTTAAAAAAAATTTTTTCTTCATTTTTAATGAAACTTTGACAAAATTTTGAAATGTTTTAAAATTCGCCAAAAAAGCAAATTTTTGAAGAAAATGGATAATTTTTAAATTCCATACTCCCCCCATACTTTTCCCGGACTTTCCCCATAGTTTTTCAAAGCTTTAAAATTTGGGAAATCTTACGGAAAAAAATTAAATTAAAAAAAAAATATTTCTTCATTTTTAATGGGACTTTGACTAAAGTTTGAAATTTTTTAAAATTCGCCAGAAAAGCGAATTTTTGAAGAAAATGGATAATTTTTGAATCCCATACTCCCTCCATATTTTTCCCGGACTTTCCACATACTTTTTCAAAACTTCAAAATTTGGGAAATCTGACGAAAAAAAAATGTAAAAAAAAAATTATTCTTCATTTTTAATGGGACTTTGACAAAAGTTTGAAATTTTTTAAAATTCGCCAAAATGCGAATTTTTGAAGAAAATGGATAATTTTTAAATCCCATACTCCCCCCATACGTTTCCCGGACTTTCCCCATACTTTTTCAAAACTTCAAAATTTGCGAAATCTGACGAAAAAAATTATATTTAAAAAAAAATTTCTTCTTCATTTTTAATGAAACTTTGACAAAATATTGAAATTTTTTGAAATTCGCCAAAAAAGCAAATTTTTGAAGAAAACGGTTAATTTTTGAATCCCTTACTCCCCCCATACTTTTCCCGGACTTTCCCCATACTTTTTCAAAACTTCAAAATTTGGGAAATCCGACGAAAAAAAATTATATTTAAAAAAAAATTTTTTCTTCATTTGTAATGAAACTTAGACAAAATTTTGAAGTTTTTTGAAATTCGCCAAAAAAGCGAATTTTTGAAGAAAATGGATAATTTTTGAATCTCATACTTCCCCCATACTTTTCCCGGACTTTGCCCTTACTTTTTTAAAACTTTGAAATTTAGGAAATCTGACGAAAAATAAAAAATGTAAAAAAAAATTTTTCTTCATTTTTAATGGGACTTTGACAAAAGTTTGAAATTTTTTGAAATTCGCCTAAAAAGCGAATTTTTGAAGAAAATGGATGATTTTTGAATCCCATACTCCCCTTATACTTTTCCCGGACTTTCCCCATACTTTTTGAAAACTTTAAAATTTGAGAAATCTGACGAAAATTATTAAATTAAAAAAAAATTTCTTCTTTTTTAATGGGACTTTGCCAAAAGTTTGAAATTTTTAAAAATTTACGAATAATGCAAATTTTTGAAGAAAATGGATATTTTTTTAATCCTATACTTCTCCTATACTTTTTCCGTACTTTCCCATACTCTGGCCATTTTTTATTGTGCAAACGAAAGTATGGAAAGTGATCGGAATCATTACTTTTCCTATACTTTAATTTTTACGCGGGTCACCCGTAATATTACTGTAATATTACATTAACTTTACAGTAATGTTACTGTAATATTGCAGTCATATTACTGTATTATTACAGCAATATTATCCAGTAATATTACAAAAAATTTCAAAATACTCTCTAAAATATTTAACTGTTTAATTCTTATCTTTTTGTGTTTTTTATAATAAAAGAACTTTTAAATTTTTATGTATTTCAAATAAACCTGTTATATTACAGTAATATTAACCGGTAATATTACCATGACATTTTAATATTACTGTAATATTCGGTTTCATATATAATTTATTGGTATAAAATAACATATTTGTTGCAAGAAATAATTTTGTTTACTTGAGTTAATAAAATAAATATATTGTGTCATATAATTTATACTTATATCTAGAAATAAAGTATTTGATTGAAATTAATAAATTAATTGTTTTAAGTAACTTATTATTTGCGTTAAATAAATTTATATATTAGATTCAATTAGTGTCAGTTGGGGTAAATGGGGACGGGGGATAAAAGGGGATAAGAGGTTTTAGAGCTTAATTTACAATTTAAAAATTAATTTCAAATTCAATATTTTAACCTCAGATTACCTGCAAGAGATTTTGAGTATTTCCATGCTTTTATCTTGACAATTGGCAGCAAGATAATTTAAGTTATCGCTCAATGCAGAAAAACTTGAAAATCAAAGTCAAACTGTTTCAGTATTTTGTCTCGCATTTCAAAGAAAACTGACTTAAAAATCATACAAATTTTTTTTCATATTCCTTATGACTCTTATAACAGAAATTGACTTGAATTTTTGATTTTTGTCAATTTAGTTAGTAATGACAACCTGTCCTCATTTACGCTAAGTTTTTAATTTTTTGGGGTAAATGGAGACAGTTTGTCATTATTAACTAAATTGTCAAGAATCATTCAAGTGAGTTTTTGTTATGAGAGTCATAAGGAATAAGAAAAAAATTTTGTATGATTTTTAAGTCTGTTTTTTTTCAAATGCGAGACAAAATACTGAAATAAAAAAATTTCAATTGGTTCAACTATTATATACCTACTACAAATTTTTTTAAAGTTTTTTAATCCCTTAATAGAGTAATATACTTTAGGAAACTTTTTTCTTAAAACTTTCTTTGAAACTGTACTGTCCCCATTTATCCCAAATTTTATAAAATTTTCTAAATTTTGGGGTAAATGGGGACAGACAGTTTCATGCGTATAAACTTATCTAAATTTTTTTCTGCTGCATGAAATTAATCCTGGGAATGTAAATAATAACTTAAAAAAAATAAACCCGCAAATATTACCATTTAAAGGAAGAAACTTACGTAATTTGTGAGAAATACCGATTTTGTCCCCATTTACTCCAACTGATCTTAATTATTTACTTGACTTAATTACAATTTATTTCTTTCAAATATGTGATTCAAATAATTCAAGTTATGTGTATCAAATACATATTTTTAGATCCAAATAAAAATTATTTCAACCAACTGAATATTTTTTAAATAATTTGAATTAATTGAATCAAATAATTTTTTTTCAGTGTAAAAACTCTATGAAATGGATTTAAACAAATTTAATAAATTAAAAACAACATTAAATATAAATATAATATTAAATATGGCTGCATATAATTGATGTCAATCAAGTTAACATTTATTTTCAGAGAATCTTGAATAAAATATATGTTTGTAGTAATTAATAAGAAAGACTAAAATTTATGCTTACCACTTAAATTTTCGAATCTGTTGCGTTCTTCCATGTCTCAAAACGTAACTTAAAATATATATTTTTAACTTTTCTGAAATTATTTGCACAATTTTATTTTTTTAACCTACTTTTTTAAGAAAAATATTTCAATTTTGAAAGTATGTGACTTGCAACCTTTTTTATAGTTCCTTGGTTACAGGTATGAAAACTACACAGTTATAAACAATTGCAAGTTAAGTTTCAGAATTTTTTTCGTCAAACATAACCGTGTATTTTCTCAAAATAATAAAATGAATTTAAAACTGCTTAAGCTTTTATTGACAGAATTAGAAGCATATCCTTTAATTTATAATAAAAAATTGTCGAATTATAAAAACGTTAAAAGTAAGCAATATTTCATAGACTGTTTCAAGGAAATAGCTCAAAAAATCAAAAACAAAGATCATCAATATGATTATATTAATGGTAAAAAATTATTATTTATTATTAATTTATTAATATTTTTCTTATTATTTTATAGATATTATAATTAATTATCATAATTATTCATTATTTTCAGAAGTTGAAATGAGTAAATTATGGGAAAAGGCCAAAATAAAATATTACTCTCTAATGAGAAAAGGAGAAAAAATATCGGCAACTGACAAAGATTTTATTAATTTATTTAAATTCTATCAAGTGTATCTCGATGGTCAGAAGCGGGGCAGAAAAATTATAATGTTATAGGTGCATCAGAATTTATATTAATTTGAAGAAAATTAACGTTTCACATTCTGGATATAATAACATTGAAATTTTATAGAGACAGATTTAATTCAATCTTATATTTAAAAAAATGTCTGAAAGAAAGAAATTCACTATTTTAAGAATAAATATGTAAAATCTATGTTCTTCTTACCTTAAACACGGGAAATATGTAACACGTTCTTATTAAGGTAATAAAGGTTAATTCTACAATGTAAAAAAATATTATTAATTTAATGTAGAAAATTTAATTTAAAATTGCTTTATTTAAATTAAAATATTAAATGATTTAAGAATATATATAAAAAAATCATTTATATTTACGTATTCAAAAGTTTGTAAGTTATATTTTTTAAAATGTTAATATTAAATCAACTAATAAAACACTTTATGTATAAAAAAAACATAAACTGTTATTCATATAAAATAGAAAAAAACATTTAATAATTTTTTAAAACTTATTTTTGAGTTAGACTTTTTTAAAACTTTTTGAGATTAAATCTAGAACATCTGTTTCTTTCAAAATCTTTAAAAATATTTGTAAATTTTTATTTTTATTATAATTATGTGGGCGATTTTATAATCGATGTTACAATCGATGGGATTTTGATCTCTCAAGCTTGTTACGAAAATTTTTAAAATTTTTTCAAAATAATCTTTATTAAATTGGTGATCCAATAATTAATTTTCATTTCGATTCTAGAAAAATTTATATCTTGTAAAATCAATCATATAGTTTTCAATTTGATGAAGGCCTAAACAGAGTGTCCAGCTAAAGTTGAAAATCTTCAATTCTTCAGTAATTTACTTTTCACCCTAAAAACCTTGAAATCACCTTAAATTTTAAAATAAAAATTGAAATTATTAAAATTATTTAAAATAAAATTTATTGTTAAAAATAGAATATTATTATTATTATTATTTAAACAATTTTTTTATGCAACAAAATTTAAATCTAATCAATTAAATACGATTTAAAAAAATTATTGTAGATAAAATTTATCTAAATTTATGACATTATTTTACTAAACTTTGATTTCCAACATCAACATTTGAGACAAATTCATTCAAAATTCATTGAAACTTTTTTAAACAATTAAATTTTTTAAAGAATGTTGTGTTGTTTTATTAAATTTTAATTCTCTTCGTTCCCTTGAACAATAATGTAAAATTCACTTCTAATAAACAGCTCACAAATATTTCAACATAGTTCTTCATGTCCTTGTTTATTCCTAAAAAAAGAAATTTATGATTTGAATTTTTTTCAATTCAATGGAATTAATTGAAATTTTTTTTAGTTTCAATCTACCACATTCATCCCAAAAAATCACAAAAAAAATTCAATAATTTTATTTGAAATTTGTTCATTAACACGAAAAAATTTTTCCTAAAATAGAGAAAAAACGAAATGAAATTTCCATTTATGTGCATTACAATTTTCAGACAACTTTTTTCATTTCAAAATAACCTATAGATACTTTCAAATCACAAGAGAAAAATTCCTGACATTTTTCACAAAATGTAACACTGTAAAATAAAAACTGGCTTTTTTGATAATTGGAATTTAATTTTATGTGAAAAATACTAAAAAAAATTGTATTTAATTTTTTTGTTTAATTAAAAAAACTCGCAAACCTACAAAAAATTTTTAGTTAATAAATTTTATACTTTCTTCTAATTTTTTAAATATTTAAATCATTTTTACAAATAGAAAAAAAGTTTCTCATAACCTGCCAATTTACTTTTCACCCTAAAAACATTGAAATCACCTTAAATTTAAAAATAAAATTTATATTTAAAAATATTACATCAAAAAATCTATAAAATTCTTTTGTCAATTTTTTTAGTCTTTTAAGTAAAAGAAAATTTTTCATTTTTTTATAATGAAAAAGTAAAATAATTATATCAATGAAACACAAAGAAGTAAACAATATTTTTTTAACTAGTATAAATTAACTTACCTTTTTTTGAAATATATATTTACAAATTCTTCGTTGTTAATTTATAAATTGCATTGTCAATATCGCGAATTAATTATTTTCATCATTAAATGACTAAAAATTATTGTTTCTACGTCTCGAACATAGCATAACCAAAAATCAAAACAATAACAAAACCTTTTTCTCGAGATGACAGTTCAATTCCGCGTTCCGATTATTTAGTCCTTACGGCATGGAAACAACATAGAGTGTAAGCAAACTATGTGAAATTAGTGCATTCATTGAGGGAAGGCATCGTTGAACAATACTGTACATGAATTGTTTTATATAATTTGAATTGCATAACAAAATACGATTTCAATGAGCCTAAGAACGTTTAAAAATATTAATTTTTGCCAGAGAAATAAAAAAATAGTAAAAACATTGAAAATTGGGTTTTTCTTAGATATCTAATTGAAAAATTAACATATTCTCTTTGTCAAGGTGTCATTTCTTTCAGAATTTTATTAGCTTTAATAAAATAAAGAGGAAAAAATTTTAGTTTTAATATTTTTGAAGATTTGAACAGTTTTATAGTTGTTGAAAAAGCAGAGTTCGCACAATTTCGGACGGTACTATAATTTACAATTTTTTTGTTTTTAATCATTGGTGATAAAAATAAAATTAGACTTTGCCTAAGTAGAAATGTATGGAGGCATGCCTCCATACATTTCAAATTCTGTCTTGCAAGACAGAATTTGACAATGTCTTGGTACTGACCCAGTACTGACAGTCAGTACTAATTTTTGGAGCCAAATAGTACTGGCAAAATACTGGCTTGACACCGTTCTAAGTTTCAATCCCCAATGCGTGTGAGATTTTTCAAAATTATAAGTAATTTTTCTCTGCATTCTGCATATAAATAATTTGACTTGTATGTAAATTGAAAATGAACATTCTAAAAACACAAATTAATTAAATAAAAATAAATAATTAGCTGTAAATTCAATAATACGTGACAAAATTCTTTAAAAAATTGTAACAATACAAAAATATAGATACTTCTTAAAAATATTTTGTCTAAAATAACAGGAAAAATTTATTCAATGGTGCTTTAAGTGTTTACCAGAATAATTTATAGTGAAAGTGATTTAAAGCTTCGTATTTTAATTATTACAATAATTATTTAAATAAATGTTTAATAATGAATGTTTAATTATCTAAGATTAAGATAGCAAGCTTATACAACAGGAATCTGCTTTGAATTAAGTGCATAGTATTATGTTTATTAATTTTTTTTTTCAATTATACTCTTGTCCTATTGGCCGTTTACGCTCTCGACAAGAGTCCCCTAGAAATACTTTTTATACATGAAGCATAACCACCTTGGAAAATTATTCTAAATTAATATTAACCTACATTGGGCCTACAGTACGACTTTCGAAGATAGAATTACTCGCATTTGCCTGGACCACCCATTGGGTATTCTTGCCAGATGAGATAGGAAAACTGTAGTGAAAACCTCTCCTGAGTACAACCGGCTTATTGACAGTCGAGTTTCAGCGGTGTGAATCTGACAATTAATTTGACAATCCACACCGTTATACCTCGATGTCAAGCCTACCGCTCAGTATATCAAGTGTTCTCACCACCAAGCCATTTTTATTTTTATAAATTAATAATTAATAATTGTTTAATTTATTGATAGTGTTAATAAAAAAAATTATTTTAATTAATCAGTACTATGCCGGTGTGGTGTTATGCCATGTAGGATGTCAGTACTGATCCAGTACTGACTGACAGTATAAAATTAGGGCAGGGACTCAGTTCAACCTTTTCCGATTCTTCAAAGACCGATTTTACGTGGTAGATTATACAAATGAATACTCTAAACGCAATCTTACTCTCACCTGACGGACTCTACACAGAGTTACTGTATAATATAATAAGTAAAAAGGGGTTAGATATTTGATTCTTCACAGACTGACTCTACACAGCAAAACTCTACAAAACTAAATAAATTACAAAGTTAGAATCCTACGCGAACTGACTCTACATGAGTAAACTCTCCAAAACTTATTCCATTTTTTTACTCTCGGCTGACTGATTAGTAGATAGGCTGTGGGCGTTCTGGATAGTAGGAATCTGTTACCGACATTACCGACATTTTTGTTGAATATTATGATTGCGCAATATTGCGCAACTGTAAAAAATGTTTGGTATTTCCTGTCTTGACGTGTGAAATATTATTTGACATTATCGCGATTAGATTTAATATAAACAATGTGTTGACAAGTTTATAACTTCCTGGTTTTTTGTTTTATTCGTAGAATTTTTGTTAAAAAATAGCCCTTTCAGGTCTAAAGTAGATTAAATAACGTAATTTGTTTAATCTACCATTTGTTTTTATAATTTATGATGATTGATATAGGAATAGTTTTTGTTAATAATAATTATTATCTCATCATGTTGGAATTTGATGAGAAATTTTTCGGTATATAAGCAGTGTTCTCCATGGGTTTTTTAATCAGTCTTGAGTGAAATTTTGAAAACGATTCAAATGCCAAACAGTGTAAAAAGAGAAGAGTTGCAGTTTCGAATAAACAGCCTTTTGAAGGAAATTCAAGGAATAAAACAAAGCATTGAAAGTGTACAAATTTCTCGTCGTTTAGTAAGAGATTTTGAAAAATTAAATATAAATAAAAATGAGCTTCGCTAAATTAAACAGTGCTGGTAAAGCAAAAAGCTTTCTTCCAACAAAGAAATTAAGTGACTAGGGAGAGAATCAATTGTACAACGTTTCGAATGTGAAAACAGTGCAAACCAGATTTGGACTCAGGGTTGTCGTCGAATTTGAAAAGCAGTTTCAAGCGTTTTTACCGAAGAGAATTGCGGATGTGATTAGTGAAGACGACACTTTATTACCATATTTAAAAGAATTAACGGCACAGCAAAAATTGGCTATTAAATACTTGGGAGGGCCTCATAATTTTATTGAATTTGTTGAACTCTGAAAAAAGTTTAAAATGGATTGTGTGCCAAAAAATCATCTAATTTTCTCAAATTCATTCAACCTGAATTCATCTTTCACAAAACAACTGACAACAGGAGCCGAATTTTCAACAACTGGAGAATTAATAAATGTTGTAAAATTTGTGTCAAGTCATCCGCGAAGTAATATTTCTTTTGATTTTGAAGATTGGAAAATTTTGAAACATCATATTAGGATTATAGGAGCATATTTTAATGGTGAAGAAACTCCTCGAGAAATAAAATGCGGTAATTTTCACCTACGATTTGGAATTTTATATGGAGAAAATGCAGTTGCACTAGAGGATAGAAGAGACAGACAGTTTTATTACCCGTTTATTTTTAAAGAAGTATCTTTTAAAATTTTTGAGAATCTTATTCCATGTGTTGATCAGCGACTTGAATATTTATTTTCTATGCGTTTAAAAGAAGTGTACAAGTTAATTGTAAAATCTATTGTGGAAATTTTATTTTATAGACATGTTTTAAATGCAAAAGAAATTGAAGTTTTTATTAAAAAAAATTATAAAGCGTTAATGATAAGACTTGAAAGAAAAAATGACTTTTCATCCAGTTTAGAATTTAAGACTTTATTTGTTGATATAATTACTTTTAATCTGAAACATTTGTCAACAACTATTTGTGAAGTTATTCGTAGAGTTGGTAGCATTGGACATAGTGTAATATAAACAACTTGTGTAGAGGCAGGCTGCAAAGAAGCAAGTGAGCTTGATGTGTGAGATGATATGTGAGATGACGTCATTACATAATACAGATATATTGTACTTGATTCGTGAAAAACTAATTGATTTGAATTTAAATCTATGGAACGATGAAGATTACGATAAATTAATGTTAGCTATAATAGATTATTGTAATCTATCTGAAGCATTTTCTTTGCCGTATTTGAAATCAGATTTAAAAATTTTAAAAAAAATTATACCTGACGATTATTGTATTTATTCATTAATGTATAGTGATTATAAGTTTTCGAATCATTTTTTAGAATTTTTTCAAGAAATTTTTGATTGGACAACAATATGTTGTTTTGAATTGAGGGATATAGATAAGGATCTTCTGTTCAGAATTTCACCTGACAAATTAGAATGGCAATGTTTATGTAGTGACTTACAATTGTATGAAGAACTATTACTGTAAAAAAATGTAAGAATGTGAGAAGAGGAAAAATAAATGTGAAGTAATGAAAAATCAGCTTTTTTATTTTTTTAACCTTCCTTTATTTATAAAATTTTATTAAAATACATTATAAATCTGAATCATTTATCCAACTATTATGAGTATTATCAAAGCCTAACCATTTTACAAATAATTTTTTACCTTGTTTTTTAAGTATTTTTTCTACTAAATAAATATTTGAATATTTAACTTTTGAAAGTTCCTGCTCATAAAAGCTACCACTAATTGGATTTTCTTGGTAATCTTTAAGAAGGTAAGTTATGGGTTCTGTATTTTTTATATGACTAACAGTAAAAATTTCTGTAGTCTAATTCGGAGTATATCCTTTTTCAAAAAAATGCTTAAATTTACTTATACGCACTTTATCTCCTACATTAAATTAGAATTTTTTCTTTATTACAGAAAAACTTTTCTTTTTGTAAATATTAATTAATAATTGTTTTTCATTTTGTGCAGTTACATTTTTTGGTTTCATTTTTATAGTTTGATGTTTAGTATTATTGTAAGAAGATATTAAATTAGATAATATATCTATCCACTTGTAATTACCGTGCAAACTGAATTGCATCCACATTTTATTTTTTAAAGTACGATTAAACCGTTCACAAATTGATGCTTTCAAATTGCTATAAGTAGAGTACATATGAATATTATAATTTTTCATGAGATTTACAAAATGTGAATTATAAAATTCTTTTCCTTTATCTACTTGTAAATTTTTCGGTACGCGTTTTTTACTTAAAACAGATTTCATTGCCGCAGTCACATCTTCACCTTTCTTGGACTTTACGGGAACAGCCCAGGCAAATTTGGAGAATACATCGATAATGGTTAACATATATTTGTAGCCTTTATTTTGGCGCTCATATGATTGCATTTCAACGAGATCAGCTTGCCTCGTCTCGTCGATACCCCGAATGTCGACATTTCTTCGTTTATAATTTTTTCTCGCTGATTTGTGTAACTCTTTCACCAATTGTAGTTTTTCATTTTCCATTTTTATAAATCTGGCCTTCCTACTGGTGTTTGCAATCTGCTGTCTAATCGAGAAATACTCTCTTTCATAGATAACAACTTTTCTTCAATATGCGTTTTAAGATTTTCAAAATTTCTTGTTGTAGTATCTTCTAATGTTGAAATTCTTACATTATTGTCAGTTCTTAAAGATTCTATTACATCATAGATGGCGTTTTCTTTAGTTTCTATAAATTTGTTTACCGTATTCATATTCACTGCATCACCGTTACTCTCAGGATCCTCCACGTTACATAATTTTTTATTTTCTATATTAAAATCTCCATTTGGTGTAAGTTTAAAACCAAGTCCTGGAGGACCGCGATTTGGAGTTTCTGCACTCCTAAACTGACGACCGAATATATCGATGCTCATCTTGCAAATGATATAAAATTAAATATGTTAATGATTAATAAATAAATCTAGCCTCTCGTAATTCTTCAATAATTGATAATATCTCATTATTATGGCTAGGATTTCCAGCAGCTTTAGAAGCTAAAAGTAATCTTAAACGATCGACTAATTCATTAGGATCATCCCAATAAATATAATCAATATTTTTGTCCTTTTGATCAATCATATAATGTGGAATTAGACCTTTACCAGAATGTGTGGCTGTCACGTCCCGAGCTAAGGTAGAGTTTATTTATTATTTATAATAATAAAAGGGAGATAAGTTGCTGATTAATCAGGTTGGTAAAGCCTGATATTTATTTTTAATGTAGGATCGTGTCACTTTGTCAAAACTAAGGGTTTTGTGTCAAGCGATTAAAGAAAAATATTCCTTTTTATGATTTGCAATTTATTAATAACAATATATAATTACAATAGTACTTACAATTGATTCGTTGAAACTTAGTAATGTAACAAGCGGCAATCAGGATTACAAATATGTATTTCTGGATGCGTTGTTATAGAAATCATAAATTGTTACACTTACACAATTTAGATTTTATACGACAATTAAGAATTATTTAACTCGAACAAAAGATTTATATTGTATAAAATAAAGAGAAACTTGTTTCTCTTGTACAAAACTTTTGTAAAACTCACTAAACTCGCGAAGTTTAAACAATTACAAAACTGAAGGGCCGATTCTCAGACACTGTTCGGGCAGAAGCTCGTCCGATTAACTGACATTTTGCAATAGAAAAACTGGGGTTTATATACTACATGATCTTTGTTCATTGGGGTAGAATTGTCACGTATAATTTGCAGACAGCGCAATTATCACGTACAATTTTCATTTAGCGCAAAAGTCACGTACATTATTTATTAATAGAATTATAATAATATCTTAATTAATTTATTAAAATTTTAGTTTATTGATTATTAATTAGTTGATTGCAGTCATTTAGGATGTATAGTGATCGACAATTGGTATTGTGAAAAATAATATTAATATCGAGTAATGATCAATAATCTTATTGAATTCTTTAATTTACTATATATATATATATATATATATATAACACATCTGCTTTATGCGAGTCTTCCGCATTCAGAGGTGTTATATTACATCTATCTTTCACTATTAACATCGTGAATGACTCATATGTATGTAATGACCTTTATTTAAAAGAGATAATTTAATTTGTTCATGATCCATCTTTTAAGAATTTTTTGGTACCGGGATGTAACAGTCCTCCCCCCTTATTCTTTTCATTGTCCTCGATGAAATTTTAAAACAACATACTTTTTAAAGGATGGATCATGAATTTTTGGTTATATATTATAGTTAATTATACGCATGTAGAACAATTATTTAATACATCTTTTGATATATCGTTGTTACGAGAAATATTTTGAATAACATTTAAAAATTGAATGCAATGAATCTTATGAAAATATCTTGTTACGGTTCTCCGAGATACGCCTTACTTACAAAATGCGAGTTTTATATTGTGGCTGTTCGGAAAGTGTAATTGTTTTAGGATAATTAAAGGAGTTCAGATAAGTAATAGACATTACTTGCTTATGTTTTTTCGAAATCCAAGTATTTCAACTATAAATATGAATCTTGTTTTCTTTTTCATTATAGGAGACCACGAACAAAATATTGGCCCAGATGAATGTTGAAATTATAATTGTAGTAGCAGTTTTCAAAAGCCTGTTCTGTTGTGTCAGCAAAAGAAATGTGTTCAATTCAGTCGTCAAGACAGGGTACTTATCCCGAAAAATTGATGGAACACTTAAAAGATTTCAGAATTTTCCTTCCAAGTATTTCGTTTTCCTCTCTTCCTTTGTGAACATTGTTGAAGACAAATTTATCCATTTGTTTAGGATAATTATTTGGTGATTTAATTGGATATACATTTTATGAACATTTTGCATGTCCGTAATTATATGTAACAATTTGATTATTGTTATATTGTTGATTATCCCAGTAATAATTTCTGGCCTTGTGTTTGATTCTTAGAATTTTTTGTCGTTGTTCTTATGAAGAGAAATTGTGACATGAATTGTTGAGGTGATAAGTTTGTTCTCATACTGATTAATTAGGTCATCGAGATTATGGTATCGTATAATTCTGATGTTTTCGATTCGAAGTTGAAAAATGGTTTTGAAAGAAAAATTGATTTCACGTGATGAGTTAAAAGGAAATTTGTCTGAATTTATGGTGAATTTTCTTGTATTTTATTTTGTAAAATGTGTACTTTAATTATGTAGTTATTCGCATTTAATAAGTAAAATGCATCTCCGAGAATTTCGCTAATTAAGATAATTTTTCTTCTTTTTTTTACAGATATTTATTATTGGGGAATATGATTTAAGCTTGATTCCTTTAATATAAAGCGCATGTTTACATTAATTTTTTTTTAACTTTTATTGACGCTAAAATAAAATAAGAAATTTTTTTTTTTTTGAGTGATCAGCATTCATATGTCGAATTAGAAGTGTTTGACTTGTGAATGGAAATTACAGTCTAAATTTTAAATATTAAATATAATTAATGACTTTGAATAATCAATAAATTATTTTCATTAATCATACTTTATTAAATTTTTAGAATTGTTTTTTTTTTTTAATAAGATCGATTTTGTTTCTTTAATTATTGTTTATAATTTATTGATTATTAAAGTTTGATTCTATTTAACATTGGTTTTTTTTTATTTTCACATACATGACGTTGCGCATATTGAGTGTGTAGTCGATATGTCAATGTTGGCTTCGTTGTTTGAAATTCTTAGAGTGGTGCTGTGGTAGAATAAAAATTTTTTTTTTTATTTTAATTTTTGTGTTGTCCTCCCTCCTTATTGTATTCATTGTCCTCAATGAATTGTTAGTTAATATGGATTGGAGATTTTGATAATTTTTGTATTTGGTGTTGTTTTTTTTTATCATTGGAATAAATTTGTATAAAATGTATACATTTTTTGTTTGTTGTGAAAATTTGTGATAAGTAACAATAGTATTTTTAGATGCTGTTGATATTCAGTCGGTAGTTTCGAAAGTGTGTCCCAGGAATAGAATTTTAATAGTTCTCCTGTGAAATAGATAGATTTATTAATATTTTTATATAGTTATTACTTATACACATATATTGTTCTTATGAGGTTATATAATATTGTTTATAATTAGTTTTTATTTAGTTAGTTTTTAGTTTTCATTTGGAATTTAATTATTTTTCTTAAATACACAATATTTTTAGTTACTGTAATGATTACAATATAAGAATTGTCTAATTTTATTTAGTAGTGATTAATGTTTTTGATGGAAATTATGATGAAGGAGTTTATAATTATATTTGCCATTCGTTTTAAGATTATTATTATTATTAATTTCTTTTTTTTTTGTTTTGTTTTTTTTTTATTGAAAATTCAATTGACTTAAAGTTTCCATTTGGAAATATATTTTCATTGATAACTTCTCCTTAAAGATGTGGTGATCGGAGTACCATCTATGCCATCTATAAAACATAAAATAGTGTTATTATTTTTATTCGTAAGATGGTTTTAGTTTATTAATATATTTTTGAAACCTTTGACTCTCGCTAATTATTGAAATTGAAGTACTTTTGTCTAAAATATTCATAATGTCGTAAGGGCCGTTGTGATAAGAATAAAATTTATTTTTCTTTTATATTTTTTTTTAACGTCTGGTTTTTCGACTATTTTCCCTAAGAATTTTATGTTGTAAAAAACATAGTTTTTTTTTTGAGATATTAAGCAGCAAAATTTTGTATTTCTATTCATCTAGATTCGTAACTTTCTAAATTTTCTTCTGGAGGAAAAGAACTAGGGGTTCTATTTTTTATTAGTATTCGGTGTTTCTTATTTTGTAATCGCTCGGCCACTGATACTATGAAAACTGGTAAACATCATAATTAGGTAATTGATGGTGATGATTTGCTTCGTATTGTAATGCTGCCTTAAATGCATCATCAATTTTCTTTAAATCCCGGGCCTCTATCATTCCTGAAATTACATCCGGAAGTCCTCTTAGAAAGGCTTCTAACGCGCAATCGTTTAAGGGTTCAACCATGTTCTCTATTTTATCCAATTCATATTTTTCCTCTAAAGCAGCTCTTGCCCCTGCTAATAAAAGGGTTAACCTATCACAAAACTCGCTAACTTCTTCATTTTGACCCATACGAATAGTGGATATTTCATGCAAGTACCATGAATAAGATTTTCTAGGCGCGAATCTTTGTTTTAAATGTTTAATGAGGGAGTCAATGGTTTCAAAATTCTTTCCGTGAGTACTGTTTCGAGCAGCACCTTTTAATTTTGATAAAACTACTTTAATAAATTGTTTTTCACAATTTTTAGGAATACTAGATTCCCCATTAATTATATCTTGAATAAAATTTCTTACAGGTATATTTCCGCCATCATAAAAAGGAATATGCATAACCCCTTGTTGTAACGCGAAACATTCAGCCATTGAGGTTACCATGGCATCACTTAAAGTTCTGTTTATACTACTTTCTTCTGGATCATTGATCATTGTATTTGTTTGTTTAATAAATCTTTTTTTTTTTTTTTTAATCTTTTACTTCGTTTATTATATCAAAACTCTAATTATGTCTGTAGTTTCTATTTATTTTTTAGGTTGAAATTTTAAAAGTGTTATTTATACAAATGTCTATCTGCTGTAACAATAGTTCCGTCTCTAAGGGAAATGTTTTCTGATTTGTCAATCCCTAAAATGAGAATTAATTCTTTTCTTTCAAAGAATTTTATAGGTAAAGAAGAATAGATTTTGAATCTTCTTTTAATTTTGTTAAAAGATTGATTTGATTAAAATAGAGAGGTGTAACAACAAAAATATAAACTCATATGGTGCTTGGTGTAAGAATTATTTCAAATTTCAAGCATGCAATTATCATTTAATATAAAAGTTGTCGCAGCATGAACGTTTGACTTGACCCTGCTTGTACTACTGCAAGCGAGTCGCGAATGTGTCAATGAGTAGTTATAATTAATGTTAATTAATATAGATTTTATGTTTCATTGACATTCTGTTATATTATGATTCCCTAATATATCTTTCGCAGAGGGCCTTTATTTAAATTAAATATTTATCCCTGTGTTAAAATTAAAATTTTGGAAAATTGACTCGAACATTCGTTATTGATAAAATTGATAATGAATAATTTTATGAGAATATTTCTTAAGGTGTATTAGTAATTTTTAAAGGTGAAATATACTACAGTAAAAAAATAACTCTAAAATATTTTATTTTCTTATGATTTCATTGATGAAAGAAATTTGTTTAAAATATTGAAATATTTATAGTTGATTTTGTTAAACAATAATAATATACTTGTTGAATAAAAATTTTTTAATTTCTGTAATATATAAGATCAATTTAGTGAACAATATTATAAAAATAATAAAGAGAAAATTTTGACGATTAATTTTTTTTTTGGACCTAATATATGTGTTCAATAACTTATGGTAAAAATTAAATGTAAAATAACAAAATATAAAGTATCGTTTAATTTCTTACTTTTGCGTAATATAATTTACGTGTTTCGGAACGATGTTTCTTTTGTTATCAAACAATAATTTGTATTAGTTTCGCAATTTTTGTGAAATTTATGCAACTAATAATTACCGTTTTAGGCCTAAAATTAATTTTCACCTAAAAGTTAATGAATTTTAACATTGAAATTCGCCGGACGGCGTAAAATCAATGGTGAATGATAATGATTTTGAAATAAATACTAAATTTTTATTGAAATTCGCCGGGCGGCGTAAGATCAATAAAAATAAAAATGTTTAGACAAGTTCGCCGTGCGGCGTAAAATGTCAAACTTGCAAAGTCAGAATTCGCCGGGCGGCGTAAAACAACCTTGCAATAAACAATTAAATTTTCAGATTATCAATTCGCCGGACGGCCTCAAAGATAACACAGCCCCACAAAAAAAAAAGTGTTATGTACTTTTGACCGGAATACCCTAACCCTATGTATTTTGACGCGCTGAACACGAATCCGAAGTCCGTTTTGCTCCATCACGTCAGCATTTTTTTCTAACCTCAAAAAACATGTCGGATTTTGAGAAGTAGGCGATTTTTTTAAAAATTGATGTATTAACTTCAAACTTGGTATCTGGGGGTTTTTTGTGTCGCTGATTACGAATCTGAAGTTAGATTTTCAAAATCAAAAATGGCAGATCCAATATGGCGGACGAATTTTGAAAAAATTTTAAGATTTACTTCAAACTTGGTATCTAGGGGTTTTTTGGGTCGCTGATTACGAATCTGATGTCAGATTTCCGAAATTCGATATGTCTGATTCAATATTAAGGAATTATTTTTAAAAAATTGTCAGATTATTATGAAATTTGGTATCTACAGGTTTTCTAAGTTGCTGACAAGTAACACTAGGGAAGTGCCATACGCCGATTTTTCAGAAACTTGGCAGTTTTGTAGTTTTTTGAAAACAATTTGACACGTATGTTTTGATTTTCCCCAAAAGCTGATTTATGGGGGGGAAATACCCCTTGAATTTTTTTTTGGTAGGGGGACATTATTTTACGAAATTTTTCAAAAATTAATGTGCAATAGTGTATCTGGGGGTTTTTTGGGTCTCTGATTACGAATCTGATGTCAGATTTCAAAAATTCAAAATGGCATATCCAACATGGGCTCCTATCAGCCACATTAGATACGCCATTATCAATTTTTGAAAACTGACATCAGATTCGTAATCAGCGACCCAAAAAACCCCTAGATACCAAGTTTGAAGTAAATCTAAAAATTTTTTCAAAATTCGTCCGCCATATTGGATCCGCCATTTTTGATTTTGAAAATCTAACTTCAGATTCGTAATCAGCGACACAAAAAACCACCAGATGCCAAGTTTGAAGGTAATACATCAATTTTTTTAAAAATCGCCTACTTCTCAAAATCCGACATGTTTTTTGAGGTTAGAAAAAAATCCTGACGTGATGGAGCAAAACGGACTTCGGATTCGTGTTCAGCGCGTCAAAATACATAGGGTTAGGGTATTCCGGTCAAAAGTACATGACACTTTTTTTTTTTTGTGGGGCTGTGTAATCTATTATTGAAAATTTCCTATCAGGCCTAAATTCAATAGTTGAAATAGTGTATGTTTCTACTTATTAATTGTATTTGTAAAATAATTAAAATTGTTATAATTTTTAAGAAATAGTTTATCAAAATTTATTATATATTCATGAAAGGATGTCAATAACTATTATTTTGTTTTAATTGTGTTTCTTTTAAACTTGCACCATATGATTGTATACACAATCGGAAAGAATTGGGTCTCGAAAAACTCCTAAACCGCGAGCAGAAACTGTCAATTCTAAGTGTTTAAATTTAACAACAACTGTCACAATAATCAGATAGAACTTTATTGATTAATGAAAAAACAATTATAGTATTTATTTCCTAACAATTAAAATAAACATTGAAATTATTTATTGATATTAAGGCTCCAAATTCTCCGTGCGGCGTAAGATTGAACCGTTAATATTCAAAATTCAATTATGATGAAAAACTAAAGTCTTTATTATTTTGCAAATAAATTGTTATAAATAATATCGTCTAGTTCATTAATTCGCCGGGCGGCGTAAGAAACGAATGAAAATTGAAATTCACCGTGCGGCGTAAAATCAATTTTTTCTAGATTCTTTTTATTTTAAACAATTAAAAAAACACAATTTATTGTTAAATTTTATGGAATACTCTACTTTAATTATTAACAAAAGTAAAATCCCACCGCTGCCACCAAATCAGCTGTCACGTCCCGAGCTAAGGTAGAGTTTATTTATTATTTATAATAATAAAAGGGAGATAAGTTGCTGATTAATCAGGTTGGTAAAGCCTGATATTTATTTTCAATGTAGGATCGTGTCACTTTGTCAGAACTAAGGGTTTTGTGTCAAGCGATTAAAGAAAAATATTCCTTTTTATGATTTGCAATTTATTAATAACAATATATAATTACAATAGTACTTACAATTGATTCGTTGAAACTTAGTAATGTAACAAGCGGCAATCAGGATTACAAATATGTATTTCTGGATGCGTTGTTATAGAAATCATAAATTGTTACACTTACACAATTTAGATTTTATACGACAATTAAGAATTATTTAACTCGAACAAAAGATTTATATTGTATAAAATAAAGAGAAACTTGTTTCTCTTGTACAAAACTTTTGTAAAACTCACTAAACTCGCGAAGTTTAAACAATTACAAAACTGAAGGGCCGATTCTCAGACACTGTTCGGGCAGAAGCTCGTCCGATTAACTGACATTTTGCAATAGAAAAACTGGGGTTTATATACTACATGATCTTTGTTCATTGGGGTAGAATTGTCACGTATAATTTGCAGACAGCGCAATTATCACGTACAATTTTCATTTAGCGCAAAAGTCACGTACATTATTTATTAATAGAATTATAATAATATCTTAATTAATTTATTAAAATTTTAGTTTATTGATTATTAATTAGTTGATTGCAGTCATTTAGGATGTATAGTGATCGACAATTGGTATTGTGAAAAATAATATTAATATCGAGTAATGATCAATAATCTTATTGAATTCTTTAATTTACTATATATATATATATATATATATATATAACACATCTGCTTTATGCGAGTCTTCCGTATTCAGAGGTGTTATATTACATCTATCTTTCACTATTAACATCGTGAATGACTCATATGTATGTAATGACCTTTATTTAAAAGAGATAATTTAATTTGTTCATGATCCATCTTTTAAGAATTTTTTGGTACCGGGATGTAACAGTGGCTATATAATTTACGTATTTTAAACTCTTTCTGTCACGAATAGCGCCATCCGTTTTGAAATATTTTTTATGAGCATTTGTGGAAATAACAATATCTTTATAATTTTCACGATCTTTCAAGCTGATGAAATTTTCTTCAGGTACCTTTTTAAATAAAAGTTCAAGTAAACCCTTAGTGGCAGAATAACTTTGAGTTGTTAATAAAAATATCATTTTCTTCAAAATTTATTATTGAATCACCAATCATTAATTTTCCTTGAGTTAATTTCCTAACACCATATACATTGTCTAAGTCCTTTTTTTTGTTATCTAATAATTTGAGGTACACATTTATGATATTTTCTTTTAAAAAATTTTTTGGAGAACTTAAATCTTTTGACGTGTTATATTCAATATTTTTATTATCAGCTGTTCTAAATGAAATGTCATTATCATTATCTTCATTTTTAATTTGCAAATTTGCATAAAAATCGTTATCATTGTTTACATCAATGAAATCAGAATTTTCTTCATTCAATTCTTGTTTGTATTCATCTTTTGTTTCTACTTTTGTTGGATGAATATGTTTCACTATTTCAATATCGTCTACTAACTTTTGAATAGGTGTTACTATAGGTTTAAAAGTATCATTTAAAGACTGTTCAATTTGTTCCCTGCCTAATTTTAGTAATCTATGTTTCCGTCGAATCGCTTCACTCGCTTTAGCAATTTCTCCAAGAATATTTTTTTGCTGTCTTAAATTTTCTACTTGTACAGAAGGCATGTTGTTAGTTCAATTGTTAAAATTACACTGTCGTTTCATGGTATTAATCTTCTAATTTTATAAAACAATCAAAGCATTTTCTGTATCTACCTTGATTAAATTCACGATCTTTGTCAATAACTATGAAATCATGTTTATTTTTCCAACAAGAACTACACATTTCTTTAAATTGCGTAAACGTCATGTCAGTATTTATATGATCATCGTAAATGTGCTTAAGATTCATTTCATCTTGCCTAAATAATACTAATAAATTAACATTATCACGAATTAAATGTTTCGGAATTCGTGCGTAAGTTTGGCATAAATAAAAACAGTCAACAGCTTTATGTCTTCCCATAGCAAAAAAGGCCTTAATATTATCTTGTTTCTCACAAGCTACATCATCAAATATAAATATTGAATTAGGTCGCGCATCGTTTGGTGTTATAACATCTGCATGCTCATTAAATGCAAAATATTCAACGCCATCTACAGGTCGCAAGATACTTTCCAAAAATTTATATTTTGGTTGATATAATGATTTTGAGTAGATATATATATTTTCAAATCTTAAACCGTTTGGTTGTATTAACAGTGCAAGTAATGCATTTGTTTTACCACAATTAGACGGTCCACAAAATATCGCTCGCACACTATTTGGTAATAAATCCCCATGACGCTTTTCTTGTTTTTTATCACACTTTTGGGTAAGAGTGTCAAAATTAAAAACAGGTAGTTTAGAAGACTGTTCTTTAAACTCCATCTTGATATATACTGAGTTAAAAAATTATAAATAACAGGTTTTTATTAGTTTTTGTGTCAGTTCATGTAAGGCTTTTAGTGGCGTCGGTTGTCCAATTTTTTTAAAGTGACGTCTGTAATGTGATGTCAATTGTTAATTCTTTCATACTTTGTGCAAGGTCAACATTCGACTTTGGTTTCGGGAGATTCCCATTAGAACCGACTGTAGGAGTCTTCATTTTATCCGTCCGTCAAATTATTAACTATTAGCTTCATAACAGGTTGTGTTAATTGGCTATTGCTGCTGCTGTTGTTGTTGCTATCAGTGGTTGCCTATGAACTGACGGAAAACTGTATAAATACCTTGCTTTTATACATTTTCACATTAGTCTTAAAAGTTCTCTTCATAAAGAATGTATGAAATATTGTATTGTTTTTTATACTTTTTCATTTTATTCTACAAAATATCAAAGCGAATATTTAAACATGCCTATAAAGAAAAAATCAAACAGTTGTAAGAAGCATGTCAAACGTGGCAGAGGTATCTTAAATAGAATTATCAACAATTTGCCTGTTGAATTACATATTCCTGGCTACCAATATTGTGGTCCGGGGACAAAGGTAGCAAAAAGAGTATCGAGAGGTGATCCAGGAATCAATCCTCTTGACGCAGCGTGCAAAGAGCACGATATTTCTTACTCGAAAAATAGGGAAAATATTGGGGCGCGAAACGCTGCAGATAAAGTTCTTCAAGAGAAAGCTTGGCAACGTGTATTTGCAAGAGACGCTAGTGTTGGTGAAAAACTTTCTGCTTACGCAATAACTAACGCAATGAAGGTAAAATCAAAATTTGGAATGGGATTGAAAAGAAAAAAAAGTATGAAAAAGCGGAAAAACAGAAAGAAAAAATCTACATTGAGGAAAATTATATCAGCTGCTAAATCGTCTATGAAAATAGGTTCAGCAGCACAATCAACCATCAAATCAGCTCTTAGAGGGGCACGTATAGCTGTAAAAAACGCTGGTGGCAAGCGTAATATAAATAAGCCTCGAATTTTACCAATATCTTCTAAGGTTGGAGGTGTTTTACCTTTTCTTATACCTTTGTTTGCGGGTTTAAGTGCTACAGGGGCATTGGCAGGAGGGGCAGCGGGAATCGCAAAAGCTATAAAGGGTGCAAATTCCGCAAAACGTCAGCTTGAGGAAAGTAAACGTCACAATGAGACAATGGAATCAATTGCCTTAGGAAAAGGACTGTACTTGAAACCATACAAAACTGGACTAGGACTTTATCTCAAACCCTATAAAACAGGAAAAGGATGGAAATCAAAAAACTTAAAATGAAGCTACCACACCGAGCCCTAACAGACTTAGATTTAATAAAATTTGCAAAACGGTTAAAAATTCCATTTTTTCGAGGAGTTTTTATGCGGAATGAACTACCTATTCATGGATCTAATAAAAATGAATCTGCAATAATTAATTTAGATGATAAAAATGGTCCTGGTACACATTGGTGTGCTTATAAAAAAAATAATAATAAAATTATTTATTTTGATAGTTTTGGTAATCTTCGACCACCTTTAGATCTTATTAAATATTTCGGTGTTGGTAGCATATTGTATAATTATGAAAAATATCAAAATTATGATTCATTTAACTGTGGTCATTTATGTCTTAAATTTTTATGCAATCAGTTAAATATTCCAAATATGTATTCTATTCATATAAATGATAAATAAATTAAATATTCCATTCAGTTAATACTTAGATTTCAACATGGACGATTCACTTATATTAACATTATCAGGAAATAGTTCCATCTTAGAATCTCAATTTTTCCCCCCCATTGAGTTGTCTCATTTTAAAAATTATTCTCTTGGTCTTGTTGAATTTTTAACTTTTAATTCTATTCCTAATATAGATGTTGGAAAAAATAAGTTTCATGTTGATAATGAAGAAATTATTATACCTACAGGAAGTTATGAAATTAGTGACCTGGATCAGGTTTTGCATTTTATTTTGAAAAATAAAGGAATTACTTTCAGTATTAAACCTAATAACAATACTTTAAAATGTACAATTTATTGCGATAAAGAAATTAATTTTCAACCTAAAGATTCCATAGGCAGTTTGCTTGGATTTTCTGCACGAAAATTAAAAGCTAAAGAATACCATGAATCTGATCAACCGGTATCCATTATTAAAATTAATTCCCTAAGAGTAGAGTGTAATATAACTACTGGGTCTTATATCAATGGGAAAAAAGTGCATACAATCCATGAATTTTTTCCTGTTGTGCCACCAGGATATAAAATAGTAGAAGTGCCAAATCACGTCATTTACCTGCCAGTCGCTGTCAAGACAATAGATCTTATTCAGCTAAGAATTGTTGATCAAGACGGACATTTGATAAATTTTCGAGGAGAAACCATTACGATTAGACTTCATATCAAATCTTTACAATAATGGGCATCGTTTTTGATAATAAAAAGAAAATAATTGGTTTTGGTTATAAAAATAATACACCATGCCAAAATCAAATCAGTCAGCGACGAATCCTGAAGAGGCTAACACCTCAAAGCCTACAATTACTCAAAAGTCTCGGTCTCAAAGTCGTAAAGAAAAAAGGATAAAACGATTTAAGATCTTTTGCAATTGTATTTGTATATTTGTGTACCGACGTATTATTTGCCATGGAAGGGGAAATTTTAAATATTGATTCACCAATCATTTTTGATGAATCAATTGCTCATTACGAAGTGCATGCGCAGCAGCCATATACATCATCAACGTATAATAATAGTGATGAAATACGTATAACTGTTCAAAATCAAGATCATTGTCTTCTTCCAAGTAAAAGTTCGATTCATGTGAGCGGAAAACTAATAAAAAATGATGGAAACGCAGTAGAGCGCACAAAATTAGTTTCTAATGGCATTTGTCATTTATTTGATGAGGCGAAATATGAACTGAATGGTGTAGAAATAGATAAAAATAAAAATGTCGGTCTTACAAGTTTAATGAAAAACTATGTTTCTTTTGATGCAAGTCAAAATAAATTTCTTGAGAATGTTGGTTTGTTAGAATTTGGTGATACTCCAAGATTAACCAATAATAATGGTTATTTTGATGTTTGTATACCGCTAAATATGATTTTTGGCTTTGCTGAAGATTATCATAAAGTTATTATTAATGCTAAACATGAGCTTATTCTAACCAGATCAAGAACTGATTTAAATGCAGTTATACAAACAGCACCTCTTGAAGAATTCAAAATAGTAATTGAAAAAGTTGAATGGTTGTTACCGTACATAAAATTATCAGATGCTCGAAAATTTAAACTGTTAAAATATATTGAAAAGGATCCATCTATTCCTATCAGTTTTCGAACTTGGGAATTGTATGAGTTTCCTCTATTACCTGTAACTCCTAAGCATATTTGGAGTGTAAAAACTTCAACACAACTGGAAAAACCTAGATTTGTTGTGTTGGGGTTTCAAAGAAGTAGAAAAAATAATACAACACTAAATTCAAGTTATTTTGATCATTCTAATATCTCTGATGTTAAGTTATTTTTAAATTCTCAATGTTATCCATATGGTAATATGAATCTCGACATTGACAAAAACCAATATTCTACTTTGTATGAAATGTTCACTAATTTTCAAGCTACATATTATGGTAAAGAATCACAACCAATCTTAACAAAAAAAGAATTTTTAGAGTACGCTCCTTTAGTTGTAATAGATTGCTCAAAACAAAATGAATCACTGAAAAGTGGACTTGTTGATATCCGCTTAGAATTTGAATCAAAAGAGAATTTCCCTGCAAATACTTCTGCCTATTGTTTAATTTTACATGATAGAATTGTTGAATATAAACCAATTAGCGGAATTGTGAGAAAAATTGTGTAAATTAAAAAAAATTTATTTATAATAATTCAATTTTTTACCAATAATTATTAATTATTATTAGTATTAAATTATAATTATTTATAATAATTAGTACTAGTAATAATTTATAATTATTAAAAAATTATTACTAGTAATAATTTATTATTATTATATATATAATTATTATTAATAATTCATAAATATATATTATTACTAGTTATAATTAAATTGCATATGAATAAAATTGTATTTGAGAGAGACAGTCACTGCAGCCCACTCGACCTTGTAAAGAATTTGGCCTAGGTCAGTTATAAGAGGCTCATAAAGAAAAACTCGCCTAATTCATTGACACGTGTGAGAGTGGAAGGTCCCCCCTTCCCCCTTCAAAGCTAGTGCCTCGGCTGTGTGAAAGAAAATACTCTTATGCATAGCTTTTACGCTCTACATTTATTCCTCTTTTAGAATAATAATTTTGTAGATTCCGAAATGGAGTACATACTAGATGTTCAAGGATTCAAATTGCCAATTAATGAATTTGTTTTAAAAGAATTGGCTATAGTTTCTATAAATAATAATGATTCCAATCCAGTGCATATGATTTTTCAACCTCCGTGTCCGTGGAATTGTATTTCGAAGAAATACAAGAGTGTTAATCGGTGGTTAGAAAAGAATTTCCATGGTATTTCTTGAAATGCCGGTGATGTTTCGTATATTTATATAAACGAAATATTAAAAAATACGCTTAAAGAAGCGAGCAAAATTTATGTAAAAGGTTACGAGAAAAAAAAATGGTTACAAGAATTTATTGATGAAAATGTTACTATTATTATCGATATGGATAATTTGAACTGTGTTTCAATAAAAAAATTAAGAGATCAAGCTTTTGTAGTTACCTGTTCACATCATTCGATTAATAAAAAAACTTTTACTTGCGCTCTTCAAAATGTAATGAATTTAAAAAATTGGTTATGTAAAAATAAATTACTGTATAGCAATATTTTTTAAATAAATTATACATATATTCTAATTTCAGTGTTTTATTTACTGCATCTACCCTGCTTTATTTTTTTATTTATAGTTTTAACAGAAAAATTAATCTTTTTTAATAATGCAAAAAAATTAGTATTAAAAATTATTTTTTTTTAAAAATAACATTAAAATTTTGTTTATTATAAATTTTTTTAAATATTTACATGTTTTAAAAATAAAGGATATAGGATATAGGTGAACAAAATTTTAACACATTTTTTATAAAAATGAGGTTTTATTTTTTCATTTACTATTTTTTTTAAATATACGAATTCTTTATTTTTTTTAAAAAATTACATACTAATTAAATTTTTTATTACTAAAAATTAATAAAAATTGATAAAAAAGTTAAAATTCTGAAATATAAAAATAAATTTTTTAAAATATTTTTAAAATTACAAATAATAAAAAATACTTATTTTTTCTTAATAATGAGGCTCCTCATCGTCTGGTTCTTGTGGTTCCTGTTTAATGATTGATTCCAGGAGACTTGTGGCTTCGTTTACCTCCCTTTGCCTCTCCTCCTCCTCATTTTCCTCATCTATTACAACAATTTCTTCAATTTTGACACCTTGAGTTGGATGGAAATCAATGTCCATTTGACTCATTGTAAATTCTTCGGTTTCTGCTGGATTTGAAACCGGACCTTCTATGATGTCAAAATCAAATTCATCTCCCGATAAATTGTCAATATCAGGACGTTTTTTTAACAGGAACACGAAATCCTGAATTTCCAATACTTCTACAACGATATTCAAGTGTTCCAAGAAATACTCATCGTCGTCCATTGATGAACTTGGACTGAAAAGTCCGTATCGCCTTACTCCTGCCGCCAATGTCAGAAAATCAGTCAATTTCTGAAGATCAAAGCAATTGTTCACCCATTCATTAGGTATTTGAAAAAATAAACGGAAGCCCGTGTAATTGTCCTCATTCTGCAAAAAAAGAAATATATATGGGACGTTCCACGTCAAACGGAACAGAGCTCTAGCCAAAAATTGGCTTGATAAAAAAAATCGTTTAAGGTCTGAAAAAACTTGTACACTCTTGTACTTTCGAAAGCAGATGGGCGATTTCAGAAATTCAATATGGCGGCGCCTCTAGATGTGATATAAGTCATTAATGTCACGATTCGACAAATACAAACATGAATAAAATTTCCAAAATTAATTAAATTGAATCAAAAAATACACTTTTAAGCATTTTTGGGGTCGCTGAATACGAATCTGAAGTCAGATTTTAAAAATTCAAAATGGCGGATCCAAAATGGTGGTCGATTTTTGTTATAACTCAATTTTTTCTCAAAACTGGTTACTCGGGGGTTTTTGGGGTCGCTGAATATGAATCTGCAGTCAGATTTTAAAAATTCAAAATGGCGGATCCAAAATGGTGGTCGATTTTTGTTAAAACTAAATATTTTTTCTCAAAACTGGTTACTCGGGGGTTTTTGGGGTCGCTGAATGCGAATATGTTGTAAATAAAATAATAATAATAAAAAACTAAGCGCATATGAAAAATAAAAAAATAATATGTAAAATTAATGAGTAGTAAAGTGTTTGTAAGGACTTTTGATATTTAAATCTTTCTTTTACATAGGTAAAATCATAAAGCTCTAAAAAATATACACTGTTAGTTACAATGCTATCATTCATAAAAGGTTTCAAAGACACTTGGCTAAAAAATATACAAGTGCTCCTTTGTTTTAAAAATAAGCGACCTTTAAAACACCCGAATAACATATTTAATCAAAAAAATCTAATTTTATAATTAATTCATCCACACCGAAAACACCCAAATAACAAGTTTCGAAGATAAAATTGAATTTTAACGAAAATCGACCACCATTTTGGATCCGCTATTTTGAATTTTTAAAATCAGACTTCAGATTCGTATTCAGCGACCCCAAAAACCCCCGAGTAACCAGTTTTTTAAAAAAATTAAGTTATAACAAAAATCGACCACCATTTTGGATCCGCCATTTTGAATTTTTAAAATCTGACTGCAGATTCATATTCAGCGACCCCAAAAACCCCCGAGTAACCAGTTTTGAGAAAAAATATTTATTTTAACAAAAATCGACCACCATTTTGGATCCGCCATTTTGAATTTTTAAAATCTGACTTCAGATTCGTATTCAGCGACCCCAAAAATGCTTAAAAGTGTATTTTTTGATTCAATTTAATTAATTTTGGAAATTTTATTCATGTTTGTATTTGTCGAATCGTGACATTGATGACTTATATCACATCTAGAGGCGCCGCCATATTGAATTTCTGAAATCGCCCATCTGCTTTCGAAAGTACAAGAGTGTACAAGTTTTTTCAGCCCTTAAACGATTTTTTTTATCAAGCCAATTTTTGGCTAGAGCTCTGTTCCGTTTGACGTGGAACGTCCCATATTATTATTAATTGTATAATTAAATAATAATCATAATAAATTATGACATACGATTAAAAAATAATTTAAATTAACTTTTATAATAAATAATTACCCACGTAGAAAGTGCTCCTGGAAATTGCCACCGGAATTCTTATTCGACATTCCAATGGAATTCCGATTGAAATTTCGACTGGAATTCCAATTGCAATTCTGACTAGAATTCCGATTGAAATTCCGACTAGAATTCCGATTGAAATTCCGACTGGAATTCAAAATGAAATTCTGACTGGAATTCTGATTGAAATTCCAAGGAATTCTTTTTGGAAATTTTTATGAAATTCCGATTGAAACTTACAATGGAATTTCAAAGAATTCTTATTGGAAATTTCTATGGAATTCCGATTTAAAATTTCAGTGGAATTCCAAAGAATTCTTATTAAAAATTCCTATGGAATTCCGATTAAAATTCCGACTGGAATTCCAATTGAAATTCTAACTGGAATTCCGATTGAAATTCCGACTGAAATTCCAAAATGAAATTCTGACTGGAATTCTGATTGAAATTCAAAGGAATTCTTTTTTGGAAATTCCTATGGAATTCCGGTTGAAAATTGCAATTGTATTCTTTTTGGAAATTTTTATGGAATTCCGATTGAAACTTACAATGGAATTCCAAAGAATTCTTATTGGAAATTCCTATGGAATTCCGATTGAAAATTTCAGTGGAATTCCAAAGAATTCTTATTAAAAATTCCTATGGAATTCCGATTAAAAATTCTTATTGGAAATTCCTATTATAAATAGAAATGAAATTTCGATTAAAAATTCTAATGGAATTCTGATTGGAATTCCGATTGGAATTCCAAGGAACACTTTCGTATGAATCTTTTTAACATGTATAAATATGTATAATAAATTATTATAATAACATTAATTTTTTTGTTCAATATTTGCATTCTAATTAAATAATTAATAAAAAGAAATTTAAAAAATTTAAATTATTATTATTTTAAAAGTATTTAAATTATAACTTACCAAAATTTCATTAAAGTCCAAGTCAATGCGTCGTATCCAGTATCCATTAACCATACCGTGAACTTTAGCCCGTACTCCATTGAAATTTAAAAAAACTGGAGAATGAGAATCTCTCTCCCCATTAAAAATGTCTCTTGCTCTTAACGCCAACCCTGTGATGCACAATTCTCTGAATTGTTCCGTATTGCTTTCCAAAAGCCATCTTTTTGGACCCTGAATCATCACTTCAAGGGTTGTATAATGATCCATTTTCTCCATCGTTTCTTTTAAAAATTCTTTAAAGAAAAACAAAATTTATTTAAAAAATTATCAATAAACAAAGTAAAATTTAAAAAATTTCAATATATGTATAAATTTTTTTCAAAAATTGAAGTTAATTAAAAAAATGTTAAAAGTAAAAAAATTTTAATAAAAATTGAATTTTTTTTCAAAAACAAGTAAAAAACACAATAAAATATTTAAAAAATTTTTTTTTTTAATTTTATTAAATATTACTAAAATTGAAGGCAAATTTAAAAAAAATTAAATTTAATTAAAAAATTTTTTGAATTTCAATAAAAAAATTTTTTGAATTTCAATAAAAAAATTTGTTTAATTTTAACTAATAAATTAATTATAATTTTGATTAAAAAAGCTTCAAATGTAAAAAATTTTTTTAGATACACTCACTTTTTTCACTAAAAAGAAAAAAATCACTGCACTGTGCACTTCACAAGTCACTTGAAAGGTTCTTCTATTTTTGGTGGTTACTTTTTTATTAAAGCTCCTATGGCTCTGGCCTCTTTTTATATGCTCTCCCATAGTTTACAATTGAGTGACAGAGACAAATGCCATAGATTGAACGGAGAAGAAATATTACGATAACGCACACACTCGAAGGATGGAGTGAGACAAAACATAATTTTTAATAAGATTGAGAGAGAAAGAGAACTCAAAATGAATAGAGAAAAGAGAGGACAAATATTAAAACATATCCAAGTTTTTGTTCTCTTAATTTTTTTGCCTTATTTATATAACTTATTTTTGTACCCCCAAGGAAGGGTGTCTGTACTTTTTGGTAAAAGAACTCTTTTATCGTCATACCAACTTAGAGCCTCTTTTCTTTGTTGTACTGTGTAAACTTGATGTTTTACACTTCGAATTAAATATTGATTTTCTACTAAGTTTTCGTATGAAAAAAGTGTTTTTTTATAGTCCTCAAATGTAATTTCCTTTAATGTTGAAGATCTAACACCTTTGGCTTTTTTCTTCTCGCGAATTTCGTTTAATATTTTATATGAATACAATTTCGATCTTAATCCAATAAACTCTGTGACAATCTTGCCATTGCATTCATCTTTCATTAAACCTAGAACTTTTCTATTTTTTAATTCTATACCATAACAATTATTTTCTGGATAATCGGATGTATCGAAAAAATGTGAATCGCGTTTAATATAATCATATATGTTTGGAACTTTTATATGATAAATTAAACTATCAGTATCGGTATAAAGTAATTTAGATTGATCACTGAAAGTTTTTTTAACATAATTATAATGAAAATCGTAAAGAAAGAGTTTTGATATATCAAGAATGCTAAATCCAACATATATTGGTTTATTAAATTTAATCTGAACTTTATTCATCTCTATTATAACCAAATTTTCATCAAAAATATAACAACTATTGAAATTTGGTTTACTAATAAGAGCTTTAGCCCCGTATCTACCTTCCCAATGTGTAATAATTCTAATATCCTTATGCTTTCTTATGTTCTCCATTGTCTTCCCAAAAACAGAATTGTTCATTAATTTGTAAAAATTTTTTTCAAATATATTTGTTGACTTTTTTCGAAATTCTGTATTCAAATCAATATATTTTTTTAACCATTGAGATTGATTGAATTTTAAAATTCTATGAATTTTCGTTAATTTCATTCCAAGTTGCAAATAATATTTTAAATTTTTATAATGAATTACATATTTTGTTCTGGAAAACAAATGTGGTATTAATTTAGATAATTTGCTCCCTGCAGCAGGGGGTATAAAATGTTCGGGGCATAAAGGCAAATCTTTATGCATATCATGAAATTCTTCTGGATATTCCAAATCTACTTCCAAAATATATCCATACATAGAATCATCTTCAATTTTATTCACATCAAACTCTGATAAATTAATTTCCCATTGAAAATTAGAATAGGGTAAAAAATTACTCATCGCTGCGCCATATAAATTATTTATATCAAAATACATTATATAAGATTCTTCAATTTCTGAATTAAATTCTGGCCCCATAAATCGATTGTTTGCTTTCGCATACCTATTTGAGCATTGAGAAATTCCTCCGCGAATACCCTTTTCTATGAAAAGTAACATTTCAATATCTCTTAATAACTCTAATTCTATTTTTGTGAATTTTAACATAGCAACGAATGCAAGTCCTGGTGCTGTAAAATTGTGTAAGGGGTCTAAATTATATGCAGATAAGCATGTTTTTCGAAAATTCTCAAAAACATCAGCTAAAAGTAAAACGTCTGTTTTTAAATATAAATCTGAATATTCCCCCAAGTTATTCAAATTAAATGTATTCCATACTTGACAAGCATGCGCATATTCTTCATTCGATATATTTGAATTATTCAATTTTGAAAAAAAAGCTTCTATTGACGGTAACTTATTTTCCTCTAATTTTTGCCAACTATCTATATATTCATACGGGAAAACTCCTTTTCTGACCAATAAATTAAACTCATCGATATTATTGCAATATTTTGCAGTAATTTTTTTTTCGTTATTATTTAAAAAACTTGCTAATTTATCCAAACTACTAGGCATGAACCTAAACGAGTCTAAAAATTTAAAACATACATTTTTACCCTCGACATATTTGGTAAAAGAGATATATTTTTCTTTATTTATCGGTAAAAGTTTTACATTTCCTTCAAAACTAGTACACAATTCTTTTATAAAAAAATGTGCATCGTATCCCGACAAATTGTGAAAAACTACGGGAACCGAATGCGAATTTTTATAATTAATATTACAACCCTGATGAGCTGCACCCCTATATTTTCCAGTGAAATGACAATGATCTCGATGTTTAATATCATCATTTTCGAACGAATTTTCACAAATGTGACAAATTATTGCGGTTTTAAATTCCAATTCTTGCTGAAAAGTTAGAGTTTCTATTGGCACTATTTTTTTCAAATATGTTTCAACTAAATCAGCAATACTTATTAATTTTTTCATGAACCAAGAAATGCAATCCCGCCCTCTATAAGATTCAAACACCGAAAGTGAATCATCAAAATTACATTTTAAATAAAATGCAACGCTTGTCGGAATGTGTTTCCTATATACACCAGATATTATTTCGTTATCATTAAAAGCTTCTAAAAGACTTTCAGTATCCGCATATAGTACAAATAACACCTTTTCTTTAAATCTAAAATTTTTAAACTTTAAAATATTCTCCTCTTCTGTCGGTAAAATAACTTTACACTCGTTTAAATTCATACAATCAGTTTTATGTTTCAGAAATGAATTTTCATAATTAAAATGACATAAACATCTGTCACATAAATAAGTTCGACCGTGATGTTTTGAGAATTGTGATTTTACCAATCGTGACAGATTACGAATCCACGCGAAGTGATAATTAAAATTATTATTAGTGTGATTATTTATTACAGAAAAAGTGTCCACTTTTTTATAATTAGTAAATGAATAGTATCTTTTTTAGAAAAATTATCGCTTAAATAAAAAGGGACAATGTCTTCTTTATTTTTACCAACTTTTTCAAAACCATAATTATTTATTTTTAAACTATTCATTTTTTCAAATTTAGAAACATCTTTTAAACTAATAGGAAAATTTATTCCCTCATATTTTAAAACATTCCTAAAATGAGGATAAGAACTTATAAGACTTGCATTATTTTTAACTGGAAACAAAGCTGCCATTACTGACCAAAGAAAACAGTAATCGTTAGTACATTTTACATTTACAACAGCCTTTTTATCAATTATAAATTTTGGTAATTCTGTATTTACAGAACAACCAACCTGAATTGGCGCATGTCTATTTATATTAACCATCAAATTTAAAATCTCCTTCAATGACCAACCTGACTTTTTTTCATTAAATTCCTCAACTTCTTTAAGAATATATTCATTTATTTCATTAAGAATTGTATCTAAGTCTGAGAAGGGAAAAAGAATTTCATTTTTTGTATTAAACGATTTTTTTTCTTGTATATTTTCACCGTTTTCGATAGTCGTAAAATTTCCTATTAACACAAAATTCACTTTTAAGCTACTATTTTCTTTTAAAGCATTTTTTAAACGGGATTTTATTACAGATTTTGACTCCTCTAAAAAGTTGAACAAATTTTTATGTTTTAAATTAATAACTACTCCTGTTCTAACTCTTTTTTCAAAAGCTGACTCTAAATTTTCCCATTTTATTCTTCTTTCTTTTTTTTCCAAATTACCTCCACCAGTTTTTTGAATTTCTCTGAATTTTTCGCAAATAGTTTTTAAAATTCCAACAGTTGTTATAATTCTTTTTCCTTTACTCACATTAATCAATTCTTTTTTTGATTTCAAAATTTTATTCAAAAGATTTATATTTTGCACTACCAATTTTATCCACTTTTCCGATTCCAATAATAACCGTTTTTTACTCTTAATATTTTTCACTATAATATAAGCACTCTCCATAATTTCAATGAGTTTTGGAATATCTATAGAATCCATATTTTCTGTCTTTTTTAATTAAAAAAATGAATTCTTTATTTAACAAACACGCACAACCTATCAAGCTATTTGTTTATTGAAGACTAATAATTATTAACAAATGTATGCTTGCTTTTATACCACATTTCAAGGTTATATAAATTAAAAAATAAAATAATTAAAAAATAATTCCAGGAAATACATTAAATAAACATTCTTCTTTTCTCACGATCTAAAAATGTAATCATACGATGACCAATATTATAATTAAAACATATTAGTCCAAAATAATATTTTCATTAAATTAAGAGAAAGGCCATGCGTTTTCTTTCTCAAATCAAAAAATCAAAACAAATTTTTAATATGTTTAGTTAAGACTAACATAGCATACTTGCTCATTAGAGCTAAGTAGTTTAGATGTAAGCGATAGCAAGAACGCCGCCTTCACTTTTCGGGCCGCTGTTCTCTAAATATATTAAATCTGTCAACGATAGAAAACCATAAAACTGATTGCTTAGGAAGAATTTCGAATCGCGCTAAGCTGAAAAGGAAATTTGATACCCTAAAAAGCAAAGACATACAGTACTCTGAAATGCAATTAACAGATATCGACTGCAGGAAGTTATAAACTTGTCATCATATTGTTTATAACAAAACTAATAGCAATATTTTCAAAATAATTTTAATAAGTTAAAACGCAAACAGGAAATACCAAGCATTTTTTTCTATTACGCAATATTGCGCAATCATAATATTCGACAAAAATGCCGGTAATGCCGGTAACAGATTCCTACTATCCAGAACGCCCACAGCCTATCTACTCTGATTCTACATGAAAGGATTCTCCAATATTGAATAAAACGAAAATTTTTTGATCCACATTTGTCTCTCCACAAATCGACTCTACACGAGTAAACTCTCCAAAATTTATTTCAATTTTTTTTACTCTCCACTGACTGATTCTACACGAAAGGATTCGCCAATCATAAATTAAAACTTACAGTTTCAGTTCCACTTTTTATCTCTTCATAAATCAACTCTTAACGAGTAAACTCTCCAAAACTTAATTCAATTTTTTTACTCTCCACTGACTGATTCTACACGAAAGGATTCTTCAATCTTGAATAAAAACTAAAATTTTTTGATCCATTTTTTATCTCTTCAAACATCGATTCTAGACGAATAAACTCTCCAAAACCTATTTCAATTTTTTTTTATCTCCACTGACTGATTGTACACGAAAGGATTCTCCAATCTTGAATAAAAACTTTAAGTTTAAATTCCACTTTTATCTCTCCACAATTAAGTTTTGGAGAGTTTACTCGTTAAGAGTTGATTTATGAAGAGTTAAAAAGTGGAACTGAAACTGTAAGTTTTAATTTATGATTGGAGAATCCTTTCATGTAGAATCAGTCAGTGGAGAGTAAATAAAAATTGAAATGGGTTTTGTAGAGTTTACTCGTGTAGAGTCGATTTATGGAGTGATAAAAAGAGGAACTAGACTATCAAGTTTTTATTGATGATTGGAGAATCTTTTCATGTAGAGTCAGTCAGTGGAGAGTAAAACAAAATTGAAATGGGTTTTGGAGAGTTTACTCGTGTAGAGTCGATTTGTGGAGAGATAAAAAGTTGGAACTAGAACTTTAAATTTTTATTCAAGTTTGGAGAATCCTTTGGTGTAGAATCAGTCAGCGGAGAGTAAAAAAAATTGAAATAAATTTTGGAAAGTTTACTCATGTAGAGTCGATTTGTGCAGAGATAAAAGTGGAATTTAAACTTAAATTTTTTATTCAAGATTAGAGAATCCTTTCGTGTACAATCAGTCAGTGGAGATAAAAAAAAATTGAAATAGGTTTTGGAGAGTTTATTCGTCTAGAATCGATGTTTGAAGAGATAAAAAAAGGATCAAAAAATTTTCGTTTCTATTCAAGATTGGAGAATCCTTTCGTGTAGAATCAGTCAGTGGAGAGTAAAAAAATTGAATTAAGTTTTGGAGAGTTTACTCGTTAAGAGTTGATTTATGAAGAGTTAAAAAATGGAACTGAAACTGTAAGTTTTAATTTATGATTGGAGATCCTTTCGTGTACAATCAGTCAGTGGAGATAAAAAAATTGAATTAAATTTTGGAGAGTTTACTCGTGTAGAGTCGATTTATGAAGAGATAAAAAGTGGAACTGAAACTGTAAGTTTTTATTCAAGATTGGAGAATCCTTTCGTGTAGAATCAGTCAGTGGAGAGTAAAAAAATTGAATTAAGTTTTGGAGAGTTTACTCGTTAAGAGTTGATTTATGAAGAGATAAAAAGTGGAACTGAAACTGTAAGTTTTAATTTATAATTGGCGAATTCTTTCGTGTAGAATCAGTCAGTGAAGAGTAAAAAAAATGAATTAAATTTTGGAGAGTTTACTCGTGTAGAGTCGATTTATGGAGTGATAAAAAGAGGAACTAAAACTTCAAGTTTTTATTGATGATTGGAGAATCCTTTCATGCAGAATCAGTCAGTGGAGAGTAAAAAAAAATTGAAATGGGTTTTGGAGAGTTTACTCGTGTAAAGTCGATATTTGTAGAGATAAAAAATGAATAAAAAATGTTTAGTTTTTATTGAAGATTGGTGAATCCTTTGGTGTAGAATCAGTCAACGGAGAGTAAAAAAAATTGAAATAAATTTTGGAGAGTTTACTCGTGTAGAGTCGATTTATGGAGAGACAAAAAGTGGAACTAGAACTTCAAGTTTTTATTGATGATTGGAGAATCCTTTCATGTAGAGTCTTTCAGTGGAGAGTAAAAAAAATTGAAATGGGTTTTGGAGAGTTTACTCGTGTAGAGTCGATTTGTGGAGAGATAAAAAGTTGGAACTAGAACTTTAAATTTTTATTCAAGTTTGGAGAATCCTTTCGTGTAAAATCAGTCCATGGAGAGTAAAAAAAATTGAAATAAATTTTGGAGAGTTTACTCATGTAGAGTCGATTTGTGAAGAGATAAAAGTGGAATTTAAACTTAAAGTTTTTATTCAAGATTGGAGAATCCTTTCGTGTACAATCAGTCAGTGGAGATAAAAAAAAATTGAAATAGGTTTTGGAGAGTTTATTCGTCTAGAATCGATGTTTGAAGAGATAAAAAATGGATCAAAAAATTTTCGTTTTTATTCAAGATTGTAGAATCCTTTCGTGTAGAATCAGTCAGTGGAGAGTAAAAAAATTGAAATAAATTTTGGAGAGTTTACTCGTGTAGAGTCGATGTTTGAAGAGATAAAAAATGGATCAAAAAATTTTAGTTTTTATTCAAGATTGGAGAATCCTTTCGTGTAGAATCAGTCAGTGGACAGTAAAAAAATTGAATTAAGTTTTGGAGAGTTTACTCGTTAAGAGTTGATTTATGAAGAGTTAAAAAGTGGAACTGAAACTGTAAGTTTTAATTTATGATTGGCGAATCCTTTCGTGTAGAATCAGTCAGTGGAGAGTAAAAAAAAATTGAAATAAATTTTGGAAAGTTTACTCTGTAGAGTCGATTTGTGGAGAGACAAAAAGTGGATCAAAAAATTTTCGTTTTATTCAATATTGGAGAATCCTTTCATGTAGAATCAGTCAGTGTAGAGTTCTAGTGTCATAAAAGATTTCTCGCTTCTATTTGTATGTTTTAGAAATACAGTATATAGACGTAGAAGGATACAAAACGGAGGGGTCTTTTATATATAAAAGAAAGATGTTTAGTTGCGCAACAAAAGGGCGGAAATTGAACATTTAAGAGAAAAGTATTTACATGCAAAAAAAAAACGGGTGTTTGTCGTAGATACATACAATTTAGTATTGATTAAAAGAATTCTTATAATTATGAATGTAAAAGTTACGGTGACGTGACTATATATATATATATATATGACTAGACACGTGAATGGGAGTCACGCATGCGCACTAGCATTTCTATCTCTGTTGTATGAAATCCATCCGAAAAGCGCATGGATTTCAAGCAAATTTTATATAGAGAGAAGGAAGGCAATTTTATCATGTTTCTTAAGCGTTTATAGTTTACAGATCAATCAAAATTAGTATACATGTCTTTCTAATTTCACACAACGTTTATTCATGCAATAAACACAAGATTTCATGAAAAAATATCTTGCGTGATAAACGATTTTTACATGAAATAGTGTTATGTGAAAAAAGCAACAGTGGCTCATGTGAATATAGTATGATTTTCCTCTCCGTGTAGGTAGATAAAGAATAACTCTCATTCTCTAAATGCACTCAAAATTAATTTGAAATACAACATATTTAATATATTGTTACAAAACAGGCTCTGTTTAAAAGTTTATATATTTTAAAAATTTGTTATTATATGCATATAAATAAAACTGCATGTCAACATTTTTATTTCAATTGACAACTTCTTTTACAACAAAAGTTTTATAAAGAAAGCAATTTATGGACCGTTTCATCTGACTGTTACTGATTATCAGTATTCAGTAATCAGTGAGTGATTACACTGCAAAAGTAACAGTGTGATGCTACAACCTAATGCATACTTATAAAATTTATGCTGATTGTATCGTGTCTTTTTAATAATATAAATAACATTTTTATCTTATTAATTTAGTTAATATATTTGCAAATTTTGTTGTTAAATTTAATTTATTTTCCTTTTATTACTTTTTGTTTTCGTTATTTTTTTTGTCCTTCAAAGTATTTCAATAGGTATAGAAATAGTTTTTTTTAGCGGAATTTTTATTTTTCTAATTAGCATTTGACAAAATTTTTCATTTAACAATTCTTTAGTAAACAGTATTTTTATGTATCGAATTTTTATTTGACAATTTTTTTTCGCAGATTTTCTTTTCACATAACTTTTTATTTAATAAAGTTCTAATTGAACCTAATTTTTAATTTAGTAGAATTTTAAGTGACTGAAGTTGTTTAGTAATAATTAAATTTAAAAAAATTCTGTCAACTGCTACTTCGAAAAATGAGAATTCGTTAGGAAAAAAAATTCTACCTGATAAAATTCTTTCAAGGTTTAAAACATTTGATTGTTACTAATTATCATTATGTAATAATTAGCAACTGATAACTTTGCAAATGTAACAATATATTATACACATATTCCAGATGATATATATTTTTTTTATGAGAATTAAATAATTAATTAATTAATTTTTTCCTTTACTTATTACTTAATCATATTATTTATTTTTTGATAATTATTATTATTATTATTTTATATTTAGAGCAGCAATAATAGAAACATTTTACTTAAATTTTTTTGCATATTGTATGTAGTTTTGTAAACAAAATAAAAAAAGATTGTTGTACACTAATGTAATAAGAATGGCAGATTTTTGAGTTGCGAGATATATTTTATCAATTCCTTAATCGAAAACAGTGAAAAATAACTCACTGATTTAAAATTAGTGAAAAATTCACTGAGAATCTGTGAAATTTCACTGATTTAACTGATGATCTTAACTGAAACTCATAAAAACGAAAGTCACTAAATTACAATCAGTGAAGATTATCACTGATTTAGATTAAGATAGAAAATTATGCTTAAATTTCATTTACTCGTTTTTAAAAAAGGTTTAATAACATCCTAAAGATATTACTTGGACATCATGAATTGGATAATTCAATATGGAATAATACGATTCCTATTTTCGTCTATAATGTTTGAAAATATTTTAATTTTATTTCACTCCTATTTTAACCAGTAAATAATGATTTTAAAATTTCCACACTTTTTTCAACAGTTTCTTTTATTGATTTAAAAATCCAATAAATAATGTCATTTTTCTCCTTACATAAATTTTACTTGGACATCAAGAATTGGAAAATTCAATTTGGAATTATCTGATTCCGATTTTTGTCTACAAGTTTTAAAAATATTTTTATGTTATTTCGCTTCAATTTTAACCTACAGATAATTTAATTTGAAATGTTTCAATTTTTATTTTTTTGTAATTATCCGATTCCTATTTTTGTCTACAATTTTTGAAAATATTTTAATGTTATTTCGCTTCAGTATTAACCAATAATTTTTTAATGTCATTCTTCGCTATACATAACTTTTACTTGGACATCAGAAATTGGAAAATTAAATTTGGAATTATCCAATTCCTATTTTTGTCTACAATTTTTGAAAATATTTTAATGTTATTTCGCTTCAGTTTTAATCAATTAATTTTTAATGTCATTTTTCTCCTTACATAACTTTTACTTGGACATCAGAAATTGGAAATTTAAATTTGTAATTATCCGATTCCTATTTCTGTCTACAATTTTTGAAAATATTTAAATTTTATTTCGCTCCAATTTTAACCTGTAAATAATGATTTTAAAAGTTCCACACTTTTTTCAACAGTTTCTTTTATTGATTTAAAAATCCAATAAACAATATCATTTATCGCCTTACATAAATTTTACTTGGACATCAAGAATTGTAAAATTCGATTAAGAATTATCTGATTCCGATTTTTGTCTACAAGTTTTAAAAATATTTTTATGTTATTTCGCTTCAATTTTAACCTACAGATAATTTAATTTGAAATGTTTCAATTTTTAATATTACCTTTTGAAAATATTTCTCATTATCTTTAATTTTTTTTTTGTTTTCAACAGTTTCTCTGATGGATTTTCAAATAAAGTAAAAATAAATGATATTGAAACTTAAAAATGTATTATGTAAAATATAAAAAACATCACCTTGAGGTTCTGCATCTTCTTCTTCGTTATCCATTGAAGCAGCTCTGTGCACGTAATGTTTCCGTAAATTTTCAAACATGCATTACAATTGATGAACTGAAATCGTGTATATGTCTCGCCTTTGTCTGTAATACGAACAAATTTCAATAATAAAACTTGCAAGAAATGTTATATAAACTTTTGTTTAGCTAGTAAAGTTAAAATGACACTTTGTTTTTATTTTTATAGATGTTTGAGACAATCAATTTTCGTGTTCGCATTTATAATGTTGATTAAAAAATATTGTTTTGTATATATAATCAACTTTATGTTTGTTACAATTACAAAAAAATGGAATTTAAAAGACTTTATTGTTCATAAAAAAATTCTTTCCAGGTAAGAAAATATACATTAATAAAATTTTTCAATTATGAAAATAAAATCTATCATACTTCAGTACATGTTATTCAAATAAATTTTTTAAGAATATTTAATAAGTACAGAAAAAATGAATTGTGTAATTTTTATATTGCAAATGTAAAATTCATTACCTTTTTTCAGTGTTGTTCTTGTTGAGTTGTAACAAAAACATCAAATTGTCCATTTGTTGCTTCAGGAATAACACCGCCCTGTTTATAAAAAGAAAAAAAGACCAACCATGCGTGACAGGAATTATTCCAGTACTATATAAACAATAATTCCAAAGGCCAAAATGATTTACCTGAATGATACACGCGCTATAAAAATTTTATATATTCACTGGTTTGCGAATTAACACGAATTAAGTATAAACAACAACAACTTTTTAATATGTGATTTGACGTTAATTATGAAAAAATTAGTGTCACTAGACCAAGCAATGCACAAAAAAAATATATCGATGATGATATTGATGAGAACAACTTCAAGATCAAACATGTCTAGATTTTGGCAGAGATGGAAAGAGTGTAATGCCTGAAATTATCTTCGAGCTAAAGGAACCTTCGAAATGTGACGCTTTGTATAAATAATAAAGCTGCGTAAAAGTGTTAGGGCCGACGCACAATAGTTTCGCGAAAGTCGTTCAGGAACGACGTGCATGAGTTGAAAAAGAACAGAGATATATTTGTGTCTTTTTTTAACACATGCATCTCATTCGCGATGCTATTTTGTTTAGGTACTTAAAGTGCTGACCCATGTAAGCGTAAAACGCCGGCGTAAAGGCGGACAGCATGAGAAAAATAGAGATGAAGATATCTTACTATCTCTTTTGTTCTCATGCTTTCCGTTTTTACGCTAGTGTTTCACGCTGTCATGGGACGGCGCTTTTAGCAGAAACTATAAACCATGAGTGACAGATATAGTTGAAACTTTTTTTTTTGTCTTTTTCACTCACATGGTTTACGCTTTTTAACCGACGTTTTTACGCCTGCATGTGACGGACTTTTTAAGGTAAAATCACATTGAAGAACAAAGCCAAAGGTATAAACCTAAGCAGAATAGATTCTATATTATTATTATTATTATTATTATTATCAATAAAAAAAATTTACTATCTGGGATTAAAAATAAAATAAATAATATACAAACATTGTTGCTCTGCTTTGATTCACATTGAATCAAGCACTGCATGCTTGTTGAGCAAGAACTTTTGAAAACAAATTATGGGGTGCTGGGGATTGAACCTATCTATCTATCTATCTATCTATCTATCTATCTATCTATCTATCTATCTATCTATCTATCTATCTATCTATCTATCTATCTATCTATCTATCTATCTATCTATCTATCTATCTATCTATCTATCTATCTATCTATCTATCTATCTATCTATCTATCTATCTATCTATCTATCTATCTATCTATCTATCTATCTATCTATCTATCTATCTATCTATCTATCTATCTATCTATCTATCTATCTATCTATCTATCTATCTATCTATCTATCTATCTATCTATCTATCTATCTATCTATCTATCTATCTATCTATCTATCTATCTATCTATCTATCTATCTATCTATCTATCTATCTATCTATCTATCTATCTATCTATCTATCTATCTATCTATCTATCTATCTATCTATCTATCTATCTATCTATCTATCTATCTATCTATCTATCTATCTATCTATCTATCTATCTATCTATCTATCTATCTATCTATCTATCTATCTATCTATCTATCTATCTATCTATCTATCTATCTATCTATCTATCTATCTATCTATCTATCTATCTATCTATCTATCTATCTATCTATCTATCTATCTATCTATCTATCTATCTATCTATCTATCTATCTATCTATCTATCTATCTATCTATCTATCTATCTATCTATCTATCTATCTATCTATCTATCTATCTATCTATCTATCTATCTATCTATCTATCTATCTATCTATCTATCTATCTATCTATCTATCTATCTATCTATCTATCTATCTATCTATCTATCTATCTATCTATCTATCTATCTATCTATCTATCTATCTATCTATCTATCTATCTATCTATCTATCTATCTATCTATCTATCTATCTATCTATCTATCTATCTATCTATCTATCTATCTATCTATCTATCTATCTATCTATCTATCTATCTATCTATCTATCTATCTATCTATCTATCTATCTATCTATCTATCTATCTATCTATCTATCTATCTATCTATCTATCTATCTATCTATCTATCTATCTATCTATCTATCTATCTATCTATCTATCTATCTATCTATCTATCTATCTATCTATCTATCTATCTATCTATCTATCTATCTATCTATCTATCTATCTATCTATCTATCTATCTATCTATCTATCTATCTATCTATCTATCTATCTATCTATCTATCTATCTATCTATCTATCTATCTATCTATCTATCTATCTATCTATCTATCTATCTATCTATCTATCTATCTATCTATCTATCTATCTATCTATCTATCTATCTATCTATCTATCTATCTATCTATCTATCTATCTATCTATCTATCTATCTATCTATTATTATTATTATTATTAATATTAATAATAATATTAATACTTCTTAAATATTATTTTTGTATTTTTTACAAATATTTTCGTCCAACCTTTTCTGAAAATTTAATTTAAATTTTTAGGAAATGTTCGTCACAAAAATTGACTGAATATTTAAATTACATTTTCACTCAACTTTCGGTATAAATTTTTAATAAATATTTAATTTAAATTTTTAGTCAACTTTTACGCCAAACATTTCACGAAACTTTAATTTAAATCTTTACTCAATTTTCGCGTCGAAAATTTCTGGAAAATTTAATTTAAATCTTCCGTCAAGTTTTACGCCAAACATTTACTCATTTTGGACATTTAAATCTTTATACAAATTTCTCTAAACTTTGCAATTAATGTTTTCGAAGTTTGCAAATAAATCTTTAGGAAATTTTCAGGAAATTTTCGGTGCTGTGGGGGGAGTAAGAGAAGGATAACAAATATCTTTTTTCTTCTCTCACTCATTCTTACGTTTCCGTTGAAGATTACTTTCCCGTTCAAGAATTTATTCTGTTCTGGCATATAAGAGTGAAAATGAAATGACTATACATTTTGTGCACTAAGGTTATGTTTATATGCTTGCGTTCTACTTTACATTGATAACTCAGAGTTACACTTGCAACTTCCAAACTCTGGTCCAATCTTTTTCTTATTATAGAAAAGAACATTATGCCACGAACAAGAGGTAAGTTGTTACAAGTTGATAAATACCCTTTATAATTATAATGTTTATTGATTATTAACTGTTTTTTTTTCGTGTAGGAGGTATGCTTGCGCAACAGTGTGCAGTAGTGAACCAGACTGTTGAAAATGAAGCCACAGGCGGCCAAAGAGGACGCGGAGCCTATCGCGGTGTTCCGCCGATTGAAAGAGGACCTAGGGCACAGCGCGGTCGTCGCCCGCGTGGACGTCCTCGTGGCGGACAGGCAGGAGGAACAATAAGAGAACAGGGTTTAGTTGAAGCGCAATTAAACCCTCCAGAAGAAGAAGTTCAGGATGAACAACAACTGACTGAAGAAGCTCTTCCGGCAGAAGAAGGAATGGCTGTGCCACAATTTCGAAATGTAAGTGTAATGAAATTAAAATTTTTGTCATTCTTAATTTAGAGAAACAATTTTTAAAAATAAAAATTCGAATTTATTCGTTTAATTTTTAGGAAATATATAACGTGGTAGAAGCGGCGGTGGAAGCTGCATTGACTGGGACAATGGCCCAGTTCTTTTTGACAGGTCAAGGTCAGGGACAAATTGTTCAGCCTGCCAGAAATAGACCACGTCGCGTTTTTCTTTTATAATTATTAATAAAATAAAATTTTCAGGAATCAATAAAAACTGTTCTTCATTTAAGTATAAGAAATTTTTTTTTACCAACATTTTATTATTAATAATTATTTTTTTCTAGCAAAACATTCAAAACATTTTTATTTATTATTAATTTAAAATATTAAATATTAAAAAATTTTATTCTTTTTTCGAATATTGTCGTTGGTAATGAAAATTTTTTGTAGTAAAGCGTTACATCTTATAACAAAATGCTTTCTTCAATATTTTTGAGGTTATATTTATGCACTTAACAAAAGTTTAAGTATTTTATTTAAAGAGTTAGGGGTTTATCTGTAATATTTTAGCAGATTGTAAAACTTTTTTTAAAAGACAAAGAACCCCGCACCATTTACATGGAAATTTGGGGTCCGGTGAAATTTTCTGCAACTTTATAATTTTGTAGTTTTTGACCTCCTGAACAAAAAATGTAAATGGCAAAATTCAAAAAAATGGACAGATTTTTTAAAAATTGAAGTTTAAGTTTAAAAATATAGTGTTACAAGCGAAAAAAATTCGAAAATGAGTAAAACCAAAAGAAGTAAACAAACTGTCTTAAAACTCGCTACTCGAGGGTTTTCGGGGTCGCTCATTACGAATTCGATGTCAATTTTTGAAAATCCAAAATGGCGGATCCAAAATGGCCGACGATTTTTTTAAATACATTGAATTCCCTTAAATCTTGTTACTCGGGGGTTTTCGGGGTCACTAATTACGAATTCGATGATAGTTTTTCAAAATTCAAAATACCGGATGCAGACTGGCGAAAAAAGGTTAAAAAATTATTTTTTTAACGAGTTTTAAGAAAGTTTGTTTAGTTGTTTCGGTTTTACTCATTTTTGAATTTTTTCGCTTTTAACACTATTTTTTAAACTTAAACCTCAATTTTTAAAAAATCTGTCCATTTTTTGGAATTTTGCCATTTACATTTTTTGTTCAGGAGGTGAAAAACTACAAAAGTTCTAAGTTGCAGAAAATTTCACCGGACCCCAAATTCTCATGTAAATGGTGCGGAGTTCTCTTCATTAAAAAAGTGATTTTTGAAAAAAATAGACTTGTGTTATTTCTGTATAAACTAATTCAAATAAATATAAATTTCAGTTTTATTCTTAACCATGAAAACATTTGAACTTGACATATTGATTTTACAATTTTTACTTTTATTATTCTGATGATTAATCATCAGTTTGTTTTAAAAAAAGTTTAAAAAACCTTTTAAACAAATTGTTTTTATTTAATATCATTAATTAATGTTTTTAAAACTCTTTATTAGTAAAATATAATTTTTATTAATACAAATTTTAGTGGTTTACATTAATATAAATTGAAAAAATTCTGGTACATATATCTTTAAATAGGTTATTTTTTATTATAATATGGATGTCCATGTTACGAACTATCGTAACGAAATTATAAATTAAAGATAAATAAAATGATAATAAATAATTTTCAAGAATAATTGAAAATTATTTAAGAATAAAATCTCCAAGTCGATGCCACAATGTATATAGGCATGTAATTTGAATCCCTGATAATCGCGCGCGTTGAGTGATACTCCACACATACAGACTTATATTCTCGTTGCTTCTAAAAATGTATCTATGACTATGATGGCGGACGAATTTTGTAAAAATTGATGGATTGACTTCAAACTTGGTATCTAGGGGTTTTTTGGGTCACTGATTACGAATCTGAAGTTAGGTTTTCAAAACTAGAAATGGAAATTCTTATATACATAAGTAAGGTATTCACGTCTTTTTATGGTAGCGCACTCTTTTGTCCTCAAAGGATCTGTGTAATGGTTTTCTTTTCAAATTGGTGCCTCCAGGTACAATATCCCTTTTCAGCATCCAACAGTAGTCGGCCATCATATTTACATCCCATCTTCCTTGATAACGACGCTCAAATTCTTTCAGATCTTGATGGAATCGTTCTCCTTGTTCTTCACTGTAATCTCCCAAATTTTCAGGGAATTGATCCCGATGCGAGTCTAAGTAATGCAACTTTATGCTCATTAAGCATCCTAACTTACCAAAGTTTTTAATCATATCACTAACTATTTGCTCCCAATTTTCACTCTTGTGATTACCCAGAAAATTTTCGACAACTGCTTTGAAACTAAGCCATGCGGCTTTCTCCTTTTTTCATCTTGGTGATAAATTGCTCATCTTTTAACAATTTGCGAATACGTGGTCCGTCGAAGACCCCTTCTTTTAGTTTTGCATCAGAGATATCTGGAAACTTTTGTTCCAGGTATTTGAAACAGTTTCCTTTTTTATCTAAGGCTTTGACAAACTGTTTAATTGCTCTTAGTTTCGTGTGTAAGGGCGGAATTATCACCTTTGAAGGGTCGATTAGGGGATTTTCTATTATATTTTTTGAACCTGGTTCGAAAGAATTCCTTTTTGGCCATTGTTTTTTAATGTAGGGATTTGCTCGATCTCTACTGTCCCACAAACACAGGAAACATGGTGTTTTTGTAAAACCTGATTGTTGTCCAAGTAGTATGCTTAAAATCTTGAAATCTCCACAAATTTGCCAGTTGTGCTCTCGGTATCTAATTTTATCCAAAACTAATTTCATATATTCATAGTTTTCTTTCATTTCCGTTGAATGCGCTATTGGAATTGGGCATAAATATTAGTATTATGTAGTAGTACTACTTTTAAACTACTTTTCGAAGAGTCAATAAATAGTCTCCAATTTTCATCTTTGTATATATTTGGTTTTAATTTATTCATGAGTCCGACAACATCTGAACAATATACGAACGACGGATTTTCATCTTTTGTAAAATATTGTCGGAATTCTTTTTCTCTGTCTCGATAGAAGCTAGCTGTTGTGCCTTTTGATAACAAGTTTTTCTTCTTTAACACTGATGCTAGGTGTTCTGCACAATCCTTCGGTAATTTTAATTCTCTAATGAGATTGCTAAGTTCTTCTTGATTAAATGTTTGTGGAATCTTTATCTCCTGTTCATCATACGGATGGTAATAGTCGTCCTCATCATCGGTTCTCATGTCGTTATTTTCAAAATCTAGAACATCTTCAGTTGAACTGTCAATTTGCAAGATTTTGGGAGAGGAAGGTGGATTGCATGAAATTTCTGGTTTTTTACAGTTAAGACGTTCGCATACAATATGTTTTTTTTATTTTTGTTATTATATCCTTGCACATTGGTGTTGCAAAAATAACAATCTTTTTGATTTAATGGTTTTTCCCACAAAGTTGGCTTTATAAACTTTAGTTTATCTTCTTTTGTGTGATTCCAACGAGTTAGCATTGTGTAACAGGAACTGAAAATTTTGTGTGGAACCCAATTTTTATCCTGATTGGCTATCTCAAGATAAAAACAATCTTTGTAGATCTGTTTGATATTTTCATTTATTGATTTACGATTTTTGGGGACATCGAATTGTCCACATATGTAACAAAATGCATCTGCATTGCTGTCGCATAAGTGTTCCGACGTTGTTACTGCAAAATTAAGTTTTAAAGCCTTTGGAGTTTTATTATTGTTTTGATTTTGAGAAGCCATGATTTATGTGCAAACCCGCACGTTAGGGATCCTGGCCCGGTCGCAGGTGAGTCCGCCGTCCTAGGGGTGATAACCCTCATACCTCCCCAGGCCTAAGTATGAGAGCTTTCCGACTTTGACGAGGACAAAGTCAACTCGTCGTCGGACACACTACGGCATCATTCTCACACCCTAACGTCCCCCTGCAAGGCAGCGCGCCTACGCTGGCTTCGTTACTTCAATAAACAGGAAGCGAATCATTCTACACATCCCCTTTCGGGGCAGTTGTCATCGCCTACTACATTTATCGAAGCAGCAGGATTAGTATTGTGCCGAAACACAATAAAAGTGCAAAACGTACAAGGTAAACAATGTATTTTTAAGGAATAAGATAGTGATGGATGGAGGATATTAATGTTCCTTTGTATCTCAGTGCTTAAAAATTTATTATTTAACTTTTACATCTTATTGTCACATTATTACCTCAATGAAAAAAGTTTTGTGCATTTGCCAAATTGATCTCTACGAAGCAATGAGACCTAACTGTCAGTTCTTAAGAATAGTAAACTGATTCATTACAAAACAAAAAGTTACAGGTCCCGCTGCATAACAGTCTACCAAAAAACATTTTGGAGTAGCCATGGCTACTCCAAAATGTTTTTTGGTAGACTGTTATGAAATGTCACATTTTGAATCCCCTGCAAGGGGTTCAAAATGTGAAAGATTCGTATAGATTCTTAATCAGCGACCCAAAAAACCCCTAGATACCAAGTTTGAAGTCAATCCATCAATTTTTACAAAATTCGTCCGCCATATTGGAGCCGCCATTTTAAATTTTGAAAATCTAACTTTAGATTCGTAATCAGCGACCCAAAAAACCCCTAGATACCAAGTTTGAAGTAAATCCATCAATTTTTACAAAATTCGTCCGCCATATTGGAGCCGCCATTTTGAATTTTGAAAATCTAACTTCAAATTCGTCATCAGCGACCTAAAAAACCCCTAGATACTAAGTTTGAAGTAAATCCATCAATTTTTTAAAAAAATAGCCTACCTCTCAAAATCCGATAGGTTTTTGGAGGTTAGAAAAAAATCCTGACGTGATGGAGCAAAACGGACTTCGGATACGTGTTCAGCGCGTCAAAATACATAGGAAATGACTAGTCTGGTCTGCCGCGCACGACACTTTTTTTTGTGGGGCTGTGTTATTATTATAAACAGTTGGCTATATTACCAATACTATTTTTCCAATTTATTGCAATCATCTTTAATCTTATTTCAAGAAACATGCATTGTATATGCACGTATGCGTGTGCATTATTTTTATTGTATGTACGTGTGTTCATAGTATGCCAAAGTGATATGGACGGATATGTGTATACATTGTTTGGTTACATATTTCTACGCATATTATAATAACCAACAATAATGTGATTATTATATTGCAATTATTATATTTAGGAAAATGAATTATTTTATAAGAAGGGAGGAGAATCGCATATGTCAACTATATCTATCTTTCTCTCTCTTTCTCACGCGTTCAGGTGCAAAGAGTCTCGCAGCGTGGATGCGGTAAACACAGACACGGACTCCCTATAGCCTTCGTAACGCATATGTGTGAGGCGCTCGAGGAGTATCGCGCGATGCATACACTGCTTTCCTTCCCTTATTCTTTTCCTTATAATACCTTCAAACTCAAAAAAAAGGAAATAAAAATACAATAATCGTTGATAGCTTAAATTGGAACATGACACATTTTTCAAGCACATATAAACTCGCAACAATTAAGATTTTTTTTAGAGGGTCAATTTTTGTAAAAGAACAAATGCACATAATTAAAAAAAAATATGAGACATGTATAACGTGCATATATGCATTTATACTAACGTGAATGTACGTGTGTAAAATGTATATGCATATAAAAAGGGGAAAATAATTTCATTTTTAATATGAAAATAATAATCTGTGCAGAACTATGACCGCTCTGGAAGTCAACAAAGGTTGCAAGTTATACTTTATTAAAAACACACATATACACTTACACATATGGAGATGTGCAGTTCCAATAGTGTCAACAGAGAAAAGAATAACAAGAATCATGGGTTCTGAGAATATCAATGGACGATGATCTAAGCTTTCTTATCGGTACCCCTGAAACCCCTAGGATCCTTCTACCCCTGATTAACTAATCCCACTAAGTGCATCTCGCGATGCTCTTTATAAGCAGAAGCTCATAGGGCCTCATCGCCTATTCGTCTTTAGTCAATCACTTAGTACGTGTTACTGATTTTTGCATTATTTCTCTAATAAGTGAACTTAGAGTTTAAACCATGGAGAAAGCTCAATAATATACCTGCTGAATCACGATAGATTTTCGTTGAGCCAAGTAAATTAACAGCAGTGCTTAAATTTCTAAAACTAAAATTGTTGAATCACGATAGATTTTCGTTGAGCCAATTTTTAATTTTAAGAATAAGTCCCGTCTGCGAGCTGGCTCCAATTTAAATTCTATTTTCTTTTGGCGGACGTAAAATTAAATCGATCCTTGAACCGACTGAGTCCCAGTCGATTTATCAGTACAGTGAGAAATTATTATTTCATAATTTATTAAATAATTTTTTGTTCTTAAAACCGGCCAGTCCGTACGGATTGTACCTGCGCCGCTTGTGTCTGATAGGGTACCGGTACCGCGTTTCGAGACGCGGAAATACGCATAACACCTTTCTTTCGTTTTGCCCGTTGATTGTGTGACGAGATCGCGAGAATTCTCCCTTCTCAACAGCTCTCTCGACGGTAGTGTGTAAGAGAAATCTAGCCGTAAGTAAGAAAACTTGTATCGTTCCAAAAACATTACTCTTTAAAAAAGAAAGCATATAATGTGTAATTTTTGCAATTTTTACTTTGATTTTTAATAAATTTTTAAAACTAAAATTCCAATTGTTCTATTCAATCAATAGACCTTTTATTTGTCCTGTCAAAAATAGTGTGGATTTTCATCTCAAAGCTAAGAAACATTATTTGCGATCTAGAGATTAAATTGGCAGCTTCGTCTTCTATCGGCGAATTAATTAATCGAACCCACATAAAAATAAACATTATTAAGTTAAATGTTCATTTTGACTTTTAATGGCAACTTGGTTCCTCCGGCGAATAGAAAATTTTAAGTAATTGTTTAAAATTATAATTATTAAATAAATAATTTTTCTCGTTCGTAACAAGTTGATGGTGGCAGCGGTGGGATTCAATTAAAAATAAAATCATAGGAATTTTTATTTTCAATAATTTGGATTAAATTTAAAAAAAAAAATTTTATTTTTATTTTTTTAAATTTCTAATTAAAGATAAATGCTTTCTCTTTAAAACTCTGCCTACTCTTTCTACCTTATTTAAACTATTTTCAAGGCAGTGCTTATTGTTGGCACGCCTGACTTCTATACTATTTTAGAAACTAGCAGTGCTTATTGTTTGCACGCTTGTTTCAACTATTTCTACTCTAATATTTCAGGGCAGTGCTTATTGTTTGCACGCCTGACCTCTTTACTATTTTAGAAACTAGCAGTGCTTATTGTTTGCACGCTTGTTTCAACTATTTCTACTCTATTATTTCTTAAAAATGAACTTTGATGAAAATAAATAAATCTTTATGATAGAAGAATGGTCAAATCTAACTTTTAGTCATCTAAACCATACGACCATAGTATCAATAAATTCAGATTGTTTAAGGGAAAATTCTGGAGATTTTGTTTACGATCCTACTGTTAATTTCAATTTAATAGAAAGGAAAAATTTAGCATCATTCGTTTAGATTAATTATACAAATTTTACGGAAAATGAAATATTAAGTATATTAGGATCGGTAAAAATTCCAATACTATGGAAAGAAATTAAATTCTGTGTTGTTGACACAGGACTAAATTCAAAAGCTATCGGTATTGTAGGCAAATCGTTTATGAGTGAACTTAGTTTACCTATTCCGGAAAATCAGTAGCTTTCAAAAAAAATGTATTAAAATGAATTCTTCAAAAGGTAGACGTGGTGGTAAAAAACAAAAAAATTTTCGCGACGAGAAAACTCTCTCAGAAGAATTCGGTATAAAAAAAATTGAACGCGATGACCTTCAAATTCGTGAAATAAAAAGTTTTGAAGAATTTTCGAAATTATTTGATTTTGTTCTTGAAAAAGCTGAGCAGATTATAAATAAGAAAATTTGTTGAATTTCTTCTCTTTCCAAATCCTATAAAGAAGTCACAGAATCTTAATTGATTTTTACCTGTAATCTTGCCGCTCGAGGTTTATTCCTTTGAGAGCTTGATTGTGTACTTCTTTCCTGAAATTTTTAAAGTTGTCAAAAGTGTCAAATTATATTAAAGCAATATAATTGCTCTAAAATAATCATCGTTCATAAGCGCAAAAATATTTACTTTGATGCTTTAGCTCGAGTAAGTATTCTGCAGCATTGAATATTTTGACGTTTAAAAATAAAAACCACATATTAAAAAGGAAACAAACATTTCTGTAAAATTGGTTCTTTATTTAAAATTTCTGCAAAAAGTAGATATTGAAGATGGAGTCTTAATTTTCAAGAATTGCTTTTCTTTCTCCAATATTCCAAATCCTAAAAACCTCAAAAGAAGACGCGGAAATCTTAGTTGATTTACCTGCGACCTTGCCGCTCGAGGTTTATACCTTTGAGAGATTGGTTTTGTTCTTCTTTCCTGGTGCCCTTTTAATGTGCAAGAGTGCTAAAATTATATTAAAATAATGTAAATTGTTTTAAAATAATTATCGCTTAAACGCGCAAAAATAATTACTTTGCTGCTTAAAGCGCAAGTGATTATGCTGCAGCTTTGAGCATCTTACTATGTTAAAAGAAATAAAAACAAAATAAATTTCTTAAAGTAAGATATTACTTATTTTAGAATTTATTTTGTAAAACTTTAATTGTATAAAGTTTTCCACTTTTCCTCAATGCCGAAAAACGGTACAAATCAACAACCATCCTCTTCAAGGAATTCGAAAAGAGGTAAACGCGGATCCAGAAAACTAAAGCTCGTTACAAAACCATCTCTTTACCAAAATTTAGTAAACTCACAAATTGTAAATAGACCAGTAGCAAAAGTTAAACCAACTGTTAGAAATATATCAGAGCCGGTACTCGTTAATAAAACAATGAAAACATCGACATTTCGATTATAGATCTAACAATTGAAGAAGCTATCGAACAAAGAATTTTATCTCAGCAAGAGGAAATCAGACAAATTGAATTTGGAAATAATGATATCGACATAATAAATTAATGAATTCTTAATGGCGCCCTTACTTGATGATATACGTGTTTTATTTGGTCGTCCTACCGGAATTATATTTCAATCGCCACATTTAACCGAAAATAGAGTTAGATTATCGATTTTTCCAGGAACACCGTACAATTATATTTCGGAAGAAGATTTGCAAGTAGAATTTCTTCATTTTACACAACCAGAAGATCACATAGTTAATAATACTCACTATAGAATAATCGGTCAAATGAATGTAGTTGCTTTCGGAACAACTGTGACTTTTCTGTTAATATCAAAAGATACACCCTTCAACCATCCTTTAGTTACCGGTGTTATAGGAAATATAACAGGTCAAGTTTTAGGATTATTGCCCTAAGAATAATATACAAAAAGGGCAAATGCTTCCTAGACTAACTAGGGTAGCTTCCGGACTATCTAGCGATCAATGGACAGAAATAAACGAGCGATTAGAGAATTTAGAACATCACAATCAACAGTTAGCTATTTATTGCAAATCTGTCTATTGCCATTTAGAAAAAATTGAAAGACGAATTAAATTTTTATCTTCATGGTTACATGCTCTCAGTGATTCGAACACGGCGTTGGTAAATTCGACTATTGAAATAAGAGAAAATTTGACAGAACAAGAAAATGTGATAAAAGATCTAATTTACGAATTTAAATCTCTAAGTATTAAAAAGGGCATTTAAAAAAATAGAATGAATCCTTTCTGGATCAAATCTGATTCAACTCACACCCGAACAATTGGCCCAGTTTTACAAATCAATGTGGCCTCAAAAATCTCAGTCTGTTCCATATCAATATCCACAGGCTGCGAAATACCCGCAGCAGATGCAATTTCAAGCACCTGTTCAAACACCGCAGGTGATGTCACCATATAGAGGTGGCAACACACCCCCAAGGTCATTATCACCAGGACCTCAAACTAATTTAAACTCCCAACAGACTCGCCGCTCAGATGCGGTGGCGAGTCCGATCCTCCAGCGTTCGAAAACGGTACACTTCGCGGAGAATTCAGTAAAATCCTTAGAGTCGGAATTAGGAGCGAAGACTCCCCAGTAGTCGAATTGACTGCTCCCGAGTTTAGACATCCCAAAATCAAATTTTTAGTTAATCCTGGATCAGATACTAATTTGATTAAACTAAATGATCTAGACCCGGAACTAATAATTGCAGTCAAAAACAGCGCTGAAATTACAGGAATAACGAATCATTCCGTTAAGACTCTGGGAACTATCGAACTTACAATTCAGAAAAATCCAGTCGAATTCCACGTGGTTAAAAATAATTTCCGATATCCACGTCAGGTATTTTAGGAAGACCTTTTCTTCGTCAAGAGCAAGCTCAAATATCGTTTCGACATAATGCGTTAGTTACAATCTCGGATCCTATAACTCCTATACCCTTCGTAGATTTAGAATCACAAGAATCGAAACAAAATTTGAAACCTGAAATTAAACCATTTGCTCGAATTCTCAGAATTAAAGCGAGGACTAGACAACCAATCGCGAACGACGTTTCTAACAAGGGCCTAAAAGAAGGTTATTTACCTCTAGTACCTACACCTGAAGGACTTTACCTTGGTGAAGCAGTGGTTACCAATACCAATGGTGTATGTCATGCAGTGGCTATCAATACCACTGAAGAGGATATTGATCTTGAACTAACTCCACAAGAATTAATACCTTTTGATTTCTGCAAATTTCCTGGTGAAGAATTAACAGATTCTGAACTAGAGGAACTGCAGGATCAGAATGTTAATGGTTATTCTGATAGAGTTATAAAGGTTAAAAATGCCCTTTGCGTTTCACATCTGAGCCCTGAAGAAAGAAAAGTTGTTTACGGTTGGGCAGAAGACTATGCTGCCATTTTCTACTTGAATGGAGAACCTTTGTCATGTACCCATTTAATTCAGCATAGAATTCCAACAAGAGATGACAAAGTCATCACTAGAAAACAATACAGGTGTCTTCATAAAGCTCGAGAACAAATGGATCTGCAGCTCCTAAAACAATTGAGCTGTGGAATCATTGGTCCTTCGACTTCACCATACAATTCCCCAGTTCTTATCGTTCCCAAAAAACTCGATGCTTCGGGTCAAAAGAAATGGAGAGTTGTTGTAGACTATAGGAAACTAAACGAGCGAGTTATAGGTGACTCTTTCCCGTTACCCCATATAAATAGCCTGCTCGAAAAATTGGGCACTGCGCGGTATTTTACAGTTTTTGATCTAGCCATGGGTTTCCATCAAGTAGAAACACACCCTGACGATAGGATTAAAACAGCTTTTTCTACCGGCAACGCTCATTACGAATATAAACGTATGCCCATGGGAATAAAAAATGCCCCTCCTACATTCCAACGATTATTAAATAAAGTTTTAAACAGTATGCTTGATACGAAAGCTCTCGTATATTTAGATGATATCATTATTCATTCCGACACTTTAGAAGAACATGATAGAAGAGCTAGACGGCTTTTTAATCGCCTCCGTGAAGCAAACTTAAAATTACAACCTGACAAATGCGAATTTCTAAAAACGGAAGTAGCATATCTCGGTCATATAATCGGTCCAGAAGGGGTAAAACCTAATCCTAATAAAATAAATGCGATAAGAAATTTTCCCCATCCTACCACTATCAAGGAACTTCGAGGATTCCTTGGATTAACCGGTTATTATAGGCGATTTATACAAGATTATGCAAAAATATCAAATCCATTAACAGACCTCTTAAAGAAAGAAACTGTTTGGAAATGGACTGATGATCAGGAAAAAGCTTTTCGTCAACTCAGGAAGCATCTTTGTAAAGAACCTATTCTACAATATCCTGATTTTACGAAAACTTTTAAATTAACTACCGACGCATCTGAGCGTGCAATAGGTGCTATTTTAACCCAAGAATGCGATGGAATCGATTTACCCGTGCCTTATTTTTCAAAGGTTATAAATAAAAATGAACAAAAATATCCGAAAGCGGAAAAAGAATGCCTTGCGATCCTATATGCCGTAGAAAATTTTCGACCTTATCTATATGGTCGAGAATTTATTCTAGCTTGCGATTTCGAACCGATACAATGGATGAGTTATATTGAAAATCCAGGTTCGAGATTACACAGGTGGAGGCTACGTCTTCAAGATTACGTGTATAAATTCGAATACAAGCCAGGTAAAATTAACAGAATTGTAGAAGCATTATCAAACAGTCCCATAGAATTCCAATGAACGTGTTAATAGATAAGAAACAAACCGTGCAATATCGAGCCTTACCCATAACGCGAAGCGAGTCTAGCAAGAAGGATAATAAGGAAAAGTGCGCGAAAAAGGATTCTTCAAATAGTGAAAAGCCCTCTACTTCTGCAAGGTATAAGGAAAAGCCAAAAACAAATATTTTGAATCCTAACTATAAAAGAACCTTAAGTGATCCATCACAAGTTGCAAGAATGCGAAGACCCTTCCCTAAAAGTCTCATAAAATCAACGATTCCTAAACAACCCCTCTCCACAGGTAAAAATCCGCTGGGTCGACCTACAGGTAGTACCAGAAGAGACGAACGAAAGGATCAAACATTTACCTTACCTCGAGGTACTAAAAATCTCGTCGATCCGAACGAGAGTTGTATTGCAAAAAGGCTAACTAGAGGAAGGGAAATTCCAAATCCAGAAACCCCTGTTTCTAGTGAAAAACCATCATCTTCTAGCGAAACAACAACAGATGAGGAATTAAATGAAGATTCTGATCCCCCAGTTTTCAGAAAAAGTCATAGCGGTTTCCCTAGTGTAGAAATAACCCCAAAACAGAAACAGGCGAGTCCAAAAATAGTAGGTTCCGAGGATCAAATTCAAACCACTATTCCTCTGTTCTCCCCAGCGAAAAACACTTATACAGACGTTTATGTAGATGGCGCCTGTAATTTCAACGGAATTGGAGAACCAAGAGCTGGAATAGGTATTTGGTTTGGTCATGATCATCCCTTAAATGTTTCTCAGCGATCCAAGGGTCGACAAACAAACAATGCAGCTGAAATAGAAGCAGCAACTGTAGCCGCCTTAAAAGCTCAAGAAGCAGGAATCCAAAATCTAAGGATTAACACCGACTCAAAATTCTTAATTCAAAGTGTTACGGATTGGATCCCAAAATGGAAAATAAATCAATGGAAAACTAAGGAAAATAAACCTGTTAAAAATCGCATTGCCTTTGAAAAATTAACAAAGGCTTTAGAACCCTTAAACGTTGTCTGGGAACATATACCGAGTCATCAAGGCCTAACTGGTAATGAAATGGCCGATCAATTAGCAAAAGAAGGTGTCAATCAAGAACAAATCATGGACGATTTTGAAATCGAAGAAGAAAAAGAGGAAGAAATTTGTGATCTTGAAAATTTGATTATTAATATTGCTCCCCAACCGATTGGAAGCACAGAAGAAGAATCAGACGTCAAAGTGTGGAAAGTAAAAAGTGGGTTAGAAAAATCATTTCAGCAATTTGACAAGTCAATGCAAAATAGAGGATTCGATCAAACTAACCTAACATTAGCATGGGACCACGAAGGAATGGATAAAGAATTTACTCGTCCAGAAGTAACGCATGTATCGGAAGGTGAAAATGACGAAGAACTCCTTGATACTTTAGAAGACCTGGATCCATGCCAAAATAGTGATGTCGAAGATGATGCATTCACAGAAAGGATAAGAAAATTTTTGGACAAATACAACAAGCGCCAAATTTCGAAAGTTGAAATAGAAAACTCGCCGCGACCTTCGCCTACATTACCCCCTAAACATGAAAACAAATGATTCAAAAATGGGAAAAAATCTAGTGTTGTGCCACGCCGACTACAGGAAAAAACTAATGATAATGTGTCGGGAACAAAGTGTACACCCATAGAAAAATCTTTCAAAGGTATAGGTATTCCGTATTATGATTCCCCATCTTTTTCTGATACTTCTGACGACAATGACTTTAAAATGACGAAAGACGTGTTGACTAACAATAACGTAATTCAAAAATGGTCAGAACCATTAACATATGAAAGAGACAATTATGCTCATTTCATGTCAGAAGATTGTGAACCAGTTGATGCTATTTCAAACTTTTAGTGGCATCCGAGAAAACCGATCTTCAAGAACTGCAGGAAAAACGACCAAAAATAGGTCAGATACTTATTACCCCTAGTGGACGATATTGTAACTATTCAATAATTGTTAAACAAAGACATTATGACGAAATTGACTGGCGAAATGTAATTGTAGGTTTGAAAAATCTTAAATTAGCTTTGAGCCGAGATACTCGATCTACATGTCGTATGGCAAATACAGGTGATTTGTTAGGTTCCCTTCCCCAAGGTAAAATGACAGAATTATTAACAAAAATATTCCGCGGTGGCGATATCACTATGATATTGTGCCACGGAAAAATTGAAGTTCCACCCCCAGAATTGAGGCCAAAAATTATTTCGGAATATCACGAAAGTCTACTAGCAGGTCAAAAGGGGATAACAAAGACATATAGACAAATTAGGGAACGCTACCTTTGGCCTCGAATGCGAGATGAAATAACAGAATTTATACGAGGATGTCAGAGTTGCCTTCAAAATAAATTAGTTAGAGCTCGTACTCGTGAACCAATGATAATAACCGATACTCCTGCAGGCCCTTTTGACAAAGTATCCCTAGATACCGTAGGAAAATTACCTACTACCCCAAATGGGAATCGGTATATTCTCACTATGCAAGATAATTTCAGTAAATATTGCATAGCAGTCCCTATTTCCGATATAAAAACAACCACAATTGCTCATGCAGTAGCTACTCATTTATTCTCTCAGTTTGGAGCACCTAGATGTGTTCTTACTGATCGAGGAGGAAGTTTTATAAGTTCACTCATGAGAAAATTGGAAAGAATTTTTGTAGTTAAACAAATTACCACTTCTGGCTACAGACCTCAAACCAATGGAGCATTAGAAAGAAGCCATATTGAGCTGACAGATTTTATTAAACATTATGCTGAGGATTTTGACGATTGGGATCGTCTTTTACCTTTTGCGATGTTTAATTATAATACATCAGTTCACGAGGCAACTAATTTCACTCCTTACAAGTTGGGTTTCGGAAAACTAGCTAGAATTTCAAGTTCATTTCCCCAAGGACCAGAGCTTGAGACTTATGGATCTTATTTAAAAGAACTTATAACTAGAATGAACGAAGTTCAGGGAATAGCTGCCAAAAATCTTGTCCAAGCGAAACTAAAGTCTAAAGAATATCATGATAGGACTGTCCGCCCTCTAAAAGCGAAAATTGGCGACAAGGTGTTCGCGTATAAAGAAATCCGAGCGAATAAATTCGATAAGAGAGCCGAAGGTCCTTATACCGTAGTAGGATTTACTCAAAATAATAATGTAATCCTAGAAGATGAAAATAACGAAAGATTTTCAAAACATAAAGATAAATTAATGATGGCATATTGTTAATTAAAATCTTTCTCTTTTACCAGGTTGTAAAGAGATTGAAACAAACTGTGTAAGGAGTAATAAAAAAAATCAATATGTACTTAAGCGTTGAAAATGCCACCTGCCAATTTTGAGGATGAAATAGTGTTAAATGGAGAAGAATATATAACGCTGATGTCCCCAGATTTAATTGCAGACGGAATAGACGTATTACTATTTCTAAAAACAAAACACAATTTTATTTCTGTAAATCTTCTAAACGTAGCATATGAAAATATTAGTCATTCTATAGAGAAAATAGGAAACGAATTTCTTTTAGTAGTTGGAAGTGTAGAATTAGAAGTTAACGGTGAAGAAATTTTCTTTCTAGTTATAGACCCTAATACGGAATCATCTTATCAATTTAATTCTGCGATAATTGGAACTAAAACTGCTATGACATTAGGATTAGTGTCAAGCCTAACTGTAGAATATTATCTTCAACATCCCGTTTAATTATTAGGTATATATATATATATAAATAAATTTTTTCTTTAATGGTGAAAATATATGTTGACTGATAGGAGTTACGTGCGCATCATAGGGAGGGGATCGAATCTGCGCGCGCATGATAGTGGTAGGGTATGTGTGGGCGTACTAAGTTGCGCGCGCATGACAGTGGTGGGGTTCAAGATAAAAGTGGGGGTTAGTGCCGATATAAGGCGACTCCCGGGGCTCCGAGGGTCATTCTCTCTTTCAGGACTTCCAAGTAGCAGTAAGTATAAGCTTTTCTGTTATAACATTTTTTATTTTCAGTGTTTCTTTCCAGATTTTATTTTCAGCTTTTTTTTTTAGTCTCTCTTTCAGCTTTTATTTTCAGATTTTATTTTCAGCCTTTTTTTTAGTCTCTCTTTCAGCTTTTATTTTCAGTGTTTCTTTTCAGATTTTATTTTCAAGTTTCATTTTCAGTCTCTATTTCAGCTTTTATTTTTCAGTATTTCTTTCTTTCTTTCAGATTTTATTTTCAGATTTTATTTTTAGCTTTTTTTTTCGTATAGGACTATTTTTTTCTAGCTTTTATTTTTTTTATTATTTTAAAAGTCGAAGGAGTATAATGGGTATTGCGTTGGACTAAAAATCCGAAGATTTCGGTTCAAACCCGAGTTTCGACAATTTTTTTTTGTATTTCACGATCATTTTAAATTACAGAGCATAATATTTTATTCCTTTTTTTTGCTGTTTTAGGTTTTGCCAGCTAGAAAAAAAAATAAAATGGATTTAGAAAAAGTTAATGCTGTTGGACGCATGGAAGCTACCCTGCCAACAAGGCCACTTTCCGAATTGGTTCCCAAGGGTCGATACATGGTTAATAAATTAACCAAAGTACAAACCAGATTCGGAGGAAGAATCATGACAGAAATAGATAATGAATTTATCACTTTTCTGCCTGCAAGATTTGTAAAACTCTTCGAGGATGAGCCAAATACCCTCGAGATGATGCAAGAAGCTGCCAGTTCAAACAAGTTGTACATGAAGTACTTGGGGGGACCATACAACGCCATAGAGTTCAAATTTAAATAAATTAAAGTGATTTTTTGGGGTATCCGTTTTTTAACAACACTGATGTTAATAAAAAAAAATGTAAATATTTTTTAGTAATGACATCAATAAAAAAAAATTTATTTATAAACTGGTTATTAAAATTCTTTTTTCCCTGAATTAACAGAAATATTTATTTTCAGAAATTAGCATTAATATTTATTTTCAGGAATTACTTTTTTTAACTTTTATTTTCAGAAATCTATTTTATTTTCAGGTACTACAAAGTGTTTAAATTAAAGCGTATTTTAGGGATAGGTTTTCGAAATTAATAAAGAAAGTTAATATTTTAATTTAAATTGTTTATTTTAAAACAACTTTTCAAATTTTTACAAAAAAGATTCACAATTCTCGTAGAAAGCTTTTAGTGTAGAATCAACTTCATCAATTCCTTTAGCCACAACACTTATATATTGGTTTGGAGGGTCCAAAAACCAATCACGAAGAATTCTTACATTTCTTACAGCACAATTTTCAGTATGAAGACTATGATGAGTACAAGTAGTTGACAATTCAGATTTGATTTTTTTCAACGATGGACACTCAAAATCTTCTAAATTTTGTACATTTAATAGATATTTCTCTAGCCACGTTTTCTTTTCCAAACCTTTGACATAGATAACACTAGCACCTCGTAGTACATCTTGTAGAATTGGACGAAGTTCATCGTAAGAGACGTCTCCAGCTGACCAATGAATTCCATGGTAATTATGTGTAAGCCAAAGATTTTCACTTTTATAGCGTCCTGGCAATGAATTCCAATTACACGGAGGTTCAAATAGGTAGACGATTGGTTGAGCATCAGCCTGAAGTGGAAGTATTGCCAATTCTTTAAAGACAAAGTCATTGTAGGGTCTTTTAAAACCTTGAACGTCTACGATGAACTCCATCCTGAAACAGAAACTGAATTTCTGGCCGAAAGTACTGCATTTATAGACCAATAATACCCCCACCAACACTTTTTAGATTACCCCCTCTCCTCTATAGTAACTTTTTAACGACGCCGCTGATTGGTTTATATTGTACAACGCGATCATGGATGATTAGGCAATATGCAGTAGTCTCAGCCGGCATGTTATATCCTGATTCAAATTCTAATCGCACATCTACTGATGCCTGTTTCAAAAACTCATTTTGTTTTGAACAATCGATAACAATTAAAGGAAATAATTGTTTAAAAATATTCTTTGTTAATATAGGTTTTGAATCTTTTCCATAGTAAGAAGTTTGAAAATTAGCATACATTTCATAAAGTAAAGCATACTGATTTTGATCAAAGTTTAGATTCAAATTACCGTAAGGATAATACTGAGAGTTTAAAAAGAGTTTTACGTTTGTAATATTACAATGATCAAAATGACAAGCATATTTTTTTCGTTTATCTTTTCTCGCTGTTTGAAATCCAACAATTACATATCGTGGTTTTTCCAATTGGGTGGAAGTTTTGATTTGCCATAGGACTTTTGAACTTATAGGAACTAAAGGATATTCATACATTTCCCATGATCGAAAACTTATTGAAATTAAGGGGTCTTTTTCGATGAATTTCAATAATTTTATTTTATTATTATCAGCAGGTAAAACATAAGGAATCATCCATTCTAGTTTATTGATGAAAATTTTAAATTCTTCATCAGCTCCTTGTCCTGTTTGAATTATAGCATTAGTGTCATTACGCGCTCTTGTTAAAATAAGTTCATGTTTGGCGTTCATAAGAATTTTCTTATAATCCTCGGCAAAGCCAAAAATCATGCTAAGAGGAATTCTAACATCAAAATATCCATTTTCTAAAGTTATTCTTGCATCAGCTTCAATTTTTGAAAACCCTGCATTTTCTATAAGATTCAGCTGCGGTGGAGTTAGAGATACTAAACTTTTCATAATAGTTGTATGTCCAACGTATTTGCATCGATCAATCTCGATGCCATTTAATTCATAGCGAACTTCATCAAATAAAAAACATATTGCATTGCTAGTCAAGTGTACGTTTTCCGTAACAGCAATGTCATCATTTTTAGTCAATTTTCCAAATATGTGCAATGAACTTTTACTCGGTAAAATACATAAATCTTGATGTTGAACTGCAATCCGAATTTCATCAATATTGTTAAAAGATGATGAAGCATATGGTTGATGAGCATGAATTTCATAATGAGCTATGGACTCATCAAAATTCACTGCTGCTGGAATGTTGAGAATTTCGTCCATTTTTATTGCAACAACACCCAAAAAATATATAGATTATTTGTCTTGGCGTTTTCCTTGTGGTATGACTTTTAGGCCTACCTTTATCAAGAATAGGCGATTCTGAGGTGTTAACTCCTTGTGAGACAAGTTTAGACTGATTTTTCTTTGGCATGTTGGCTGACTTTTATAGCTTCCACCACCAACTTTTTGATTATAAACGATTCCCATTATATTGATTTTATATGCAATCGAATTGTTATAGTTTCTCCTCGAAAATTAATCAAATCACCATCCTGATCAACAATGCGGAGTTGAATATTATGTATTGTTTTGACCACAATCGGAAGGTAAATGACGTGTGCCGGCACTTCCACAATCTTATATCCTGGTGGAACGCTTGGAAAGAACTCATGGATGGTGTGAACTTTTTGATTATTTATATAAGCTCCAGATGTAATGTTACACTCAATTCTAACTGAATTTACCTTGAGAATAGCTACAGGTAAATCAGATGTATGTGTTTCATTAGGTGATAATTTTCGGGGTGTAAATCCTAATAATTTACCAATTGAATCTTCATGTTTAAAATTAATGGGTAAATTTGATTCAACTATACTACGTAATGTATTGTTATTAGGCTTTATACTAATAACAGTTCCGAGTTTCACAGAATCTTTTATGCATGTTTCAATATCTTTAATTTCATAACTCCCAGTTGGTATATCAATTACATGATTACCAATATAAAATTTATTGTTACCTTTATCAATATTGGGAATAGAATTAAAAGTCAGTAATTCAACAAGACCAAGAACATAATGTTTATTTGGATTAAGTTCTATTGGTGGGAAATATTCAGCTTCAAGAACTGAATAATTTCCCGTCAACGTTAATGTAAACGAATCACTCATGATGAGGTCAGTTTATATACTAAAATAATACAAAAGTTACATGTTCTTATATAGACTAAAGCTGCTCTTAATATTAAGTTGTTTACATAAAAATTTTAAACACAAATGTCCACATACAAATGTATCATAATTTTGATATCTCTTATGATTATATTTTATTAAGCTACCATCACCCAAGTACGTGATTAGATCTGTTGGTGGAGGAAGGTTCCCAAAACTATCAAAATACATTGTTTTATTATTACATTTTTTATATGCTACCCAGTGAGTCCCAGGGCCTTCTTTATTATCTAAATTAATTATTCCTGACTCATGTTGATAAGGCCCTCTAAATGGTAGTTCATTTCGCATGAAAACTCCACGAAAATGTGGTATTTTTACAGTTTTGGCATACTTTATCAGATCAAAATCAGTTAGTGGACGGCGAGGTAGCTTCAATGCAAGTTTTTTTTCTTCTTTGATGTTCGTTTCTTTTTCTTCACCACTCCTTTCCCTTGAATAAAGGGTGTAATATGCAGACCAAGTCCTTGTCGATATGGTTTCAAATGTAATCCTTTTCCAAGTGATATTTCCTCCATTGCTTTATTGTGACGGTGAGCTTCAGCCAATTGTTCCTTAGCTGTTTTAGATTTATTTACAGCTTTTATTATTCCCGAAGCTCCACCAGCAAGAGCTCCCAATGCACTTAGTCCAGCAAAAATTGGAACTAGTGGTAAAATACCACCAACTTTAGTAGGTACGGGAAGAATGCGTGGTGATAGGATTTTTGATCTTCCTCCAGCATTCTTTATTGCTTTTCTTGCACCTATCAAAGCAGCTCTAATGGATTCTCCAGCAGTATGACTAGGCATCATATTTTTTCTGGCAGCATTAACAACTCTTCTTAGTGCAACTTTCTTTTTCTTACACATGGTTTTTCTTTTCTTCTTAATTGAAGTCTTCTTCTTCCTCTTCATTCCCATACCTAATTTTGATTTAGCTTTCATTGTTCCAGATATTGCTAAAGCTGCTGCCTTTTCACTTATAGTAGAATCTCTAGCCGTAACACGTTCCCACGCCTTTTCAGCTAATACTTTATCTGCTTTGTTCCTTTCTTTAATATTTTCTCGATTTTGTGAATAAGCAATGTCATGTGATTTGCATGCAGCGTCTAATGGATTAATTCCTTGATCACCTCGAGATAATCGCTTTGCCAACTTTGTACCAGGTCCACAAAATTGGTAACCAGGTAAATGTAACTCAAATGGTAAATTATTGATAATACGGTTGACTAAGCCCTTACCTCGACGGTGACCTTTTTTTTCTACGTTCTGATGCAAAATCATATCACGATGGTTGATGTGAGACTGACTAACAGACTATAAATGTCTGGTATTTATAGTTTTTAGGGCAGTTACTATCAAGATGCAGTTTACTAAACAACCTGTGACACTCCCAGTCACAAGTATTGACGTTGAAACTAATGAAAAAAAGAATAAACGTCATGGCACTTTATTTTCAGACAGTATTCGAGCTGTATTTTGTGGTCCCTCGAATTGTGGTAAAACAAACGCACTTCTCTCTTTAATCATACATCCGAATGGTTTAAGTTTTGAAAATATTTACCTATACTCTAAATCTCTTCAACAACCAAAGTATAAATTTTTAGAAAATGTAATCAATAACGTTAATGGAATTGAATACTTTCCATTTAGTGAACATGAAGAAGTAGTATCACCAAAAGATGCTAAACCAAATTCAATTTTTATTTTTGATGATATTGCTTGTGAAAAGCAAGACAATGTTAGAGCTTTCTTTTGCATGGGTAGGCATGTAAACGTCGACAGTTTCTACTTGTGTCAAACGTATGCCCGTATTCCAAAACATCTAGTGCGAGATAATGTAAACTTACTGGTGCTTTTTAGACAAGATGAAAAAAATTTAAAACATGTCTATGAAGATCATGTGAACACAGACATGTCCTATACTCAATTTCGAGATTTATGTTCAGAATGTTGGAAATCTAGTAAATATGGATTTGTTGTTATTGATAAAGATAGTAATTTTAATGAGGGGAGATATAGAAAAGGATTTGATTGCTTCATTACACTATAAATACGAATTCTCTATTTATTATTAAATTAGTATTGTTTGTGTTCGCAAGATGAAAACATGTGTCGAAAAGAGCAAGAAACACTCCGTCAAATAGCAAAAGCAAGTGATGCTATTAGACGAAAACATCGTTTACTGAAAATGGGTAAAGAAGCTGCAGAGACAATGTTAAAGGAAACTCTGCAACCAATAGTTACACCTCTTCAAAAATTGGTAAATGTAACTGATACACCTTTCAAAAATATAAAAATTGAAAAAAAAAGATAGAGGATAATGATTTCTCTTTTTCAACTGCAATTGATGATGATGATGAACAGGAGTTTGATACAACTCTACTAGATGAAACTTTACTTGATAAGAGCAATAACGTTGAAAAAGAAGATGAAGAAGAAAGTTACGAAAAGCTTACAAATAAATTTATTTTATTGTTAAATAAGAATCGAAAACTATTTCTAGATATGGTTTATGGAATACGTAAACTTCCTGACGGTTCTTTCATAATTGGTGATACACCGATTGAATTTGAAGGCTCAAATATTAAGCTTGTTGGAAAGAAGAATTATTTGAAAACTGCTGGATTACTTGAACTTTTATTTAAAAAGAAACCTAATGAAGCTACAATAAGTTCAGGTGATTTGGAAAATTATAAAGAAATTCTCAATGCTACAAATGCATATCGAAAAAATTACATGCCAACTGCACCTGTAAACATAACTAGAAATTCTAAATACACTAATATTATTTCAAAGCTTATCAAAAGTACACCAAAAAGAGGTGGTGGTGTTTTAAAGAAGAAGAAGAAAAAAAAACATAAAAATATATTACCTCAATTTATGTTTGCAAAGAAACAATTTAATCCAGACTACATCTATTGGGATGATCCAAACGAACTTGTCGACCGTTTACGACTACTCATAGCATCACAGCAAGCTGGTAATCCAAGTCATAATAATGAGATTATGTCAATCATAGAAGAACTTCGTGAAGCGAGAATAATATATTAAGAGAGAGCAGAAAGAAGAAGTGCTTAGTATTACAATGAGTATTGATGTGTTTGGACATTCGTTAACACGACTTGTTGCCTCTACAAGTCGTGGACGTCCTGGGCCTTCTGGAGTTGGATTTAAGGTTACTGCAAGTGGAGACTACGATATTGTTAATAAAAGACTTTGTAACGTTCAAGACGCTGAAGATTTGCATGATGCAGTAAATTTGCGACTTGTACAACAAATTGTTAAAAACGAGATAAAAACTATATTTCAAATTACATCTTCTTTAAGATCAGCCATTGATGATTTGAATATTTTAATACAAGTTGTTGAAGATAGAGTTAACGAAAAACTTAAACGATTTGAATCCAAACAGAATATTATAATTAAGGAAACTACATTTACTCAAAATGATGATGAATGATAAAAAGTTAACAGTTGTAACTGAACTGCATAAACAAGCGAGAAGGAATTATCCTCGTCGTAAAGTTCTAATGCGTGGTATAGATGAAACCTGGCAAGCAGATTTGGTAGAAATGATTCCTTACTCCTATTCCAATAAAGGATTCAAGTACATGCTAACAATTATAGACATATTTTCAAAATATGCCTGGGCTATGCCTGTTAAAAGTAAAAGTGGAAAAGATATTTCTTTAGCCATGAAATTAATTTTAAAAGGAGGACGTATTCCAAAAAATTTGCATACTGATAGAGGTAAAGAATTTTACAACTCTGAATTTCAGAGTTTAATGCAAGAATTCAATATTAATCTCTATTCAACTTATAGTAATTTGAAAGCATCTATTGTTGAAAGATTTAACCGCACTCTTAAGAATATGATGTGGCCTCAATTCAATTTGCAAGGTAATTATAAATGGATAAATCTTTTACCAACTCTTATATCACAGTACAATAATAAAAAACATCGTACTATTGGTATGAAACCTAAAGATGTCACCGTAGAAGATACAAGAAAGCTTCTTAGACGAATCCGTAAACTGAGAAGAATTCCTTTACGAAGACCAAAATTCAAAGTTGGAGATAGAGTTCGAGTCAGCAAAAATAAAAGTATTTTTGAAAAAGGATATACTCCGAACTGGTCAACGGAAATATTCACTGTGAATCAAGTTAAACGTACAAAACCAGTAACATACAAACTTACGGATTACCAAAATCAATCTATCGAAGGTGGTTTCTATGAGGAAGAACTTTTAAAAGTCAAATATTCAGATGTTTACCTTGTAGAAAAAGTTCTCAAGACTCGTGGTAATAAAGTCTATGTGAAATGGCTTGGATTCGATAACTCTCACAATACTTGGATAAAAAAATCTGACATGTAATTTAAAGTTAATCTAAAGTTAAAATAAGTTAAAGTAACGTTAAAGAAAGTTAAAAAAGATTTTAAAAAGTTAAAAAAAGTTAAAATAATGTTAAAAAAAAGTTAAAATAAGTTAAAAAAAGTTAAAATAATGTTAAAAAAAGTTAAAATAAGTTAAAAAAAAGTTAAAATAATGTTTAAAAAAAGTTAAAATAAGTTAAAAAAAGTTAAAATAATGTTTAAAAAAAGTTAAAATAAGTTAAAAAAAGTTAAAATAATGTTAAAAAAAGTTAAAATAAGTTAAAAAAAGTTAAAACAATGTTAAAAAAAGTTAAAATAAGTTAAAATAAGTTAAAATAAGTTAAAATAATGTTAAAAAATTAAAATTAGTAATGTAATTAGGTTAAGGTGTTTTGAATAAAAAAAAAGCATAAAATATAATGTACATCTTTTATTAAAAAGAACCCTTTCTTTTTCTGACAAATTTTTTTTTTTATATTTACATTGGCATATCATCATTATCAATTTTTACAACTTTATAATGTCCCCATGCAAGGGTGTCTGTACTGTTGGTCAATAGATACCTCTTATCGTCATAAGGACTCAATGCAATTTTTGTTTGTTTTAATGTTTGAACATTGTGCAGTTTTGATCTAATAGAATACTGGATTCTAGATTGAATTTCAATATTTTGCAGGCAATATACATAGTCATCAAAAACAATATTTTTCTTAACAACTCCAGCTTTTACACCTTTGGCCTTCTTTATGAAATCTTTCTCTTCAACCCGGACGCTGTACATTTTGCTCCGCAAAACAACAAATTCAGTGACAATTTTGCCACAGCACTCATCTTTCATAAGTCCTAAAATTTTTTTGTTGGCTTGCGGAATACCGTAAACGTTATTAATCGGATAATCTGAAGTATCAAACATGTGAATATCTGCTTTCATATCTTCATAAATGTTTGAGCATTTAATTTCATAAATAAGGCTGTCGGTGTCGGTGTACAATAATTTCAATTTTTTTCCGTCATACTTTTTTAACATATAATTATAATGAAAATCGTAGATTAATGTTTTGGAAACATCCAAGACTGCTAAGCCGACATAGAGAGGCTTGTTCATTAAAACCTCCATTTTTCTAAGTTATACAGCAACTAAATTATCATTAAAAATTGATCTGCTGTAAAAGTTAGGCTTTGCGATGAAAGCTTCAGCTCCATATCTACCCTCCCACTTTGTATCGAGTTTAATATCAACGTGTTTTCGCACGTTCTCCATTGTTTTACCGAATACTGCGTTGTTCATCAACTTAAATAAATTTTTTTCGAATTCATTGTTTGCATTTGTCCTCTGCATGGTATTAAAATCAATATAACTTTTTAACCACATTGATTGTTTGAATTTTAAAACGCGATGAATTTTAACTAATACTAGACCGCTGGCAATAGCTTGTTTTAAAGCACGGTAATGGAGAACGTGCTTTCGTTTAGGTAGGAGGGTAGTTAGAAGTTTTTGTTCTTTTGATCCTGGTGGCTTCGAGCGTTCAGGGCAAAACGGAAAATCACTATGTTTTTCATGAAGTTCATCGGGATAATCTAAGTCAACTTCCAAAATGTATCCAATTGGTGCATCATCAAGAACGTTAAAATCAAAATTATTATCGACATTTTCTACCCACTCGAAACCACCATATGGAAGTGACTGAATCATAGCCCAACCATACAAGTTGTTTGCGTCAAAGTATACGATATAAGATGTTTCCTCATTCTCATTGTAATGTTCCATGTAAGGATTATTCGCTTTAGCGTAACGATTACAACACTGACTCACCCCACCCCTTATTCCACGTTCAATGAACATTACCATATCAATGTCTGTGAGGAGTTCTAATTTTATATTCGTATACCTTAACATAGCATCCCATGTGAGTCCAGGCGTTGTATAATAATGCGCTGGATCAAGACCGTATGCTAATAAACACTGATTTCGGAAATTTTCGAAAATATCCGCGAGTAACAATATATCAGTTTGCATGTATAAATAAACATAATCACCGAGATTTTTACAATCAAACTCACTCCACACTTTTTGCGCATGTACATAATCTTCATCGGAAATATTTGAATCGTTTAAAGTGCTATAAAAATTTTCTTTACGTGGTAATTGAGTCTCATCGAGTTTTCCCCTCGAGTCAATGTACTCGTAAGGAAAAACTCCTTTTCGCGTTAACAATTGAATTTTGTCGTCGCTGTAATTAGAAAAAACAGAATTAACAATTTTATATTCGTTGAGATAAGATGCTAATTTGTCCAATGATGATGCCATAAATTTAAATGAATCTATGAATCGAAACTTGACAAAACTATTTTTAATATTTTTAGTAAAGCTGATATACTTTTCTTTGTTTATTGGAAGTAAGTCAACTTTACCTTCAAACTCGGTAGCTATAGCTTTGAAAATAAAATGCGCGTCGTAACCACTAAGGTTATGAAAAACAACAGGTATGACCTGAGATTCATGATAATTAATGTTACAATCGCGATGAGCTGCTCCACGATACTTCCCTGTTAGATGACAATGGTCTCTTACTTTTACATCCCCATGCGCGATTTTCTTTTTACAAATATGACATGTTTTGTCATTTTTAAAATTTACCAACTGCTGTGCACTTAGTACTTCCATGGGCACTGGATTTTTAAATAGTACTAAACCGCATCAGAGTTACAAATAAATTTTGAAACTTATTCTATCAAGGTTTTCCACCTTTTCCACGAAGTTTTCATCCGCCTGATCACAATTTGTCAAAGTTGTCAAAAAGGATTAATATTTAGCCGAGTTCAAGTGACCTTTATGCTTTAGATAAGATTAAACCGCAACAGAGTTACAAATAAGTTTTCAGAATTATTTTAACAAGGTTTTTCACTTTTTCCACGAAGTTTTCATCCGCTAGAACACAATTTGTCAAAGTTGGTTAAATAAGATTAATATTTAGCCGAGTTCAAGTGACCTTTATTAGTTAAATAGGATAAAACCGCAACAAAGTTACAAATAAATTTTCAAATTTATTCTATCAAGGTTTTCCACCTTTTCCACGAAGTTTTCATCCGCCTGAATACAATTTGTCAAAATTGGTAAAAAATGATTAATATTTTGCCGAGTTCAAGTGACCTTTATTAGTTAAATAAGACTAAAACGCAACAGAGTTACAAATAAATTTTCAGATTTATTTTATCAAGGTTTTTCACCTTTTCCACCAAGTTTTCATCCGCCTGAACACAATTTGTCAAAGTTGGTAAAAAATGATTAATATTTAGCCGAGTTCAAGTGACCTTTATTAGTTAAATAAGACTAAAACGCAACAGAGTTACAAATAAATTTTCAGATTTATTTTATCAAGGTTTTTCACCTTTTCCACCAAGTTTTCATCCTCCAGAAAACAATTTCTCAAAGTTAGTTAAATAAGATCAATATTTAGCTGAGTTCAACTGACCTTTATTAGTTAAATAGGATTAAACCGCATCAGATTTACAAATAAATATTGAGACTTAGTCTATCAAGGTGTTCCACCTTTTCCACGAAGTTTTCATCCACCAGAACACAATTTGTCAAAGTTGTCAAAAAGGATTAATATTTAGCCGAGTTCAAGTGACCTTTATGCTTTAGATAAGATTAAACCGCAACAGAGTTACAAATAAGTTTTCAGAATAATTTTAACAAGGTTTTTCACTTTTTCCACGAAGTTTTCATCCGCTAGAACACAATTTGTCAAAGTTGGTTAAATAAGATTAATATTTAGCCGAGTTCAAGTGACCTTTATTAGTTAAATAGGATAAAACCGCAACAAAGTTACAAATAAATTTTCAAATTTATTCTATCAAGGTTTTCCACTTTTTCCACGAAGTTTTCATCCGCCTGATCACAATTTGTAAAAGTTGTTTAAAAATGATTAATATTTAGCCGAATTCAAGTAACCTTTATTAGTTAAATAATATTAAACTGCAACAAAGTTACAAATAAGTTTTCAGATTTATTGTATCAAGGTTTTTCACTTTTTCCACTAAGTTTTCATCAACCTGAAAACAATTTGTCAAAGTTGGTTAAAAATGATTAATATTTAACCGAGTTCAAGTAACCTTTATTAGTTAAATAGGATAAAACCGCAACAAAGTTACAAATAAATTTTCAGATTTATTTTATCAAGGTTTTTCACCTTTTCCACGAAGTTTTCATCCGCTTGAACACAATTTGTCAAATTTAGTTAATTAAGATCAATATTTAGCCGAGTTCAAGTGACCTTTATTAGTTAAATAAGATTAAAACGCAACAGAGTTACAAATAAATTTTCAAATTTATTCTATCAAGGTTTTCCACCTTTTCCGCCAAGTTTTCATCCTCCAGAAAACAATTTCTCAAAGTTAGTTAAATAAGATCAATATTTAGCTGAGTTCAACTGACCTTTATTAGTTAAATAGGATAAAACCGCAACAAAGTTACAAATAAATATTGAGACTTAGTCTATCAAGGTTTTCCACCTTTTCCACGAAGTTTTCATCCGCTAGAACACAATTTGTCAAAGTTGGTTAAATCAGATTAATATTTAGCCGAGTTCAAGTGACCTTTATTAGTTAAATAGGATAAAACCGCAACAAAGTTACAAATAAATTTTCAAATTTATTCTATCAAGGTTTTCCACCTTTTCCACGAAGTTTTCATCCGCTAGAACACAATTTGTCAAAGTTGGTTAAATAAGATTAATATTTAGCCGAGTTCAAGTGACCTTTATTAGTTAAATAGTACTAAACCGCATCAGAGTTACAAATAAATTTTGAAACTTATTCTATCAAGGTTTTCCACCTTTCCAACGAAGTTTTCATCCGCCTGATCACAATTTGTCAAAGTTCGTTAAAAATAATTAATATTTAGCCGAGTTCAAGTAACCTTTATTAGTTAAATAATATTAAACTACAACAAAGTTACAAATAAGTTTTTAGATTTATTGTATCAAGGTTTTTCACCTTTTCCACCAAGTTTTCATCCGCCTGAACACAATTTGTCAAAGTTGGTAAAAAATGATTAATATTTAGCCGAGTTCAAGTGACCTTTATTAGTTAAATAAGACTAAAACGCAACAGAGTTACAAATAAATTTTCAGATTTATTTTATCAAGGTTTTTCACCTTTTCCACCAAGTTTTCATCCGCCTGAACACAATTTGTCAAAGTTGGTAAAAAATGATTAATATTTAGCCGAGTTCAAGTGACCTTTATTAGTTAAATAAGACTAAAACGCAACAGAGTTACAAATAAATTTTCAGATTTATTTTATCAAGGTTTTTCACCTTTTCCACGAAGTTTTCATCCGCTTGAACACAATTTGTCAAATTTAGTTAATTAAGATCAATATTTAGCCGAGTTCAAGTGACCTTTATTAGTTAAATAAGATTAAAACGCAACAGAGTTACAAATAAATTTTCAAATTTATTCTATCAAGGTTTTCCACCTTTTCCGCCAAGTTTTCATCCTCCAGAAAACAATTTCTCAAAGTTAGTTAAATAAGATCAATATTTAGCTGAGTTCAACTGACCTTTATTAGTTAAATAGGATTAAACCGCATCAGATTTACAAATAAATATTGAGACTTAGTCTATCAAGGTTTTCCACCTTTTCCACGAAGTTTTCATCCACCAGAACACAATTTGTCAATGTTGGTCAAAAAGGATTAATATTCAGCCGAGTTCAAGTGACCTTTATGTTTAGATAAGATTAAACCGCAACTGAGTTACTAATAAGTTTTCAGAATTATTTTAACAAGGTTTTTCACTTTTTCCACGAAGTTTTCATCCGCTAGAACACAATTTGTCAAAGTTGGTTAAATAAGATTAATATTTAGCCGAGTTCAAGTGACCTTTATTAGTTAAATAGGATAAAACCGCAACAAAGTTACAAATAAATTTTCAAATTTATTCTATCAAGGTTTTCCACTTTTTCCACGAAGTTTTCATCCGCCTGATCACAATTTGTAAAAGTTGTTTAAAAATGAATTATATTTAGCCGAATTCAAGTAACCTTTATTAGTTAAATAATATTAAACTGCAACAAAGTTACAAATAAATTTTCAGATTTATTTTATCAAGGTTTTTCATCTTTTCCACGAAGTTTTCATCCGCTTGAACACAATTTGTCAAATTTAGTTAATTAAGATCAATATTTAGCCGAGTTCAAGTGACCTTTATTAGTTAAATAAGATTAAAACGCAACAGAGTTACAAATAAATTTTCAAATTTATTCTATCAAGGTTTTCCACCTTTTCCACCAAGTTTTCATCCTCCAGAAAACAATTTCTCAAAGTTAGTTAAATAAGATCAATATTTAGCTGAGTTCAACTGACCTTTATTAGTTAAATAGGATTAAACCGCATCAGAGTTACAAATAAATATTGAGACTTAGTCTATCAAGGTTTTCCACCTTTTCCACGAAGTTTTCATCCACCAGAACACAATTTGTCAATGTTGGTCAAAAAGGATTAATATTCAGCCGAGTTCAAGTGACCTTTATGTTTAGATAAGATTAAACCGCAACTGAGTTACTAATAAGTTTTCAGAATTATTTTAACAAGGTTTTTCACTTTTTCCACGAAGTTTTCATCCGCCAGAACACAATTTGTCAAAGTTGGTTAAATAAGATTAATATTTAGCCGAGTTCAAGTGACCTTTATTAGTTAAATAGGATAAAACCGCAACAAAGTTACAAATAAATTTTCAAATTTATTCTATCAAGGTTTTCCACTTTTTCCACGAAGTTTTCATCCGCCTGATCACAATTTGTAAAAGTTGTTTAAAAATGATTAATATTTAGCCGAGTTCAAGTGACCTTTATTAGTTAAATAGGATAAAACCGCAACAAAGTTACAAATAAATTTTCAAATTTATTCTATCAAGGTTTTCCACCTTTTCCACGAAGTTTTCATCCGCTAGAACACAATTTGTCAAAGTTGGTTAAATCAGATTAATATTTAGCCGAGTTCAAGTGACCTTTATTAGTTAAATAGGATAAAACCGCAACAAAGTTACAAATAAATTTTCAAATTTATTCTATCAAGGTTTTCCACCTTTTCCACGAAGTTTTCATCCGCTAGAACACAATTTGTCAAAGTTGGTTAAATAAGATTAATATTTAGCCGAGTTCAAGTGACCTTTATTAGTTAAATAGGATAAAACCGCAACAAAGTTACAAATAAATTTTCAAATTTATTCTATCAAGGTTTTCCACTTTTTCCACGAAGTTTTCATCCGCCTGATCACAATTTGTAAAAGTTGTTTAAAAATGATTAATATTTAGCCGAATTCAAGTAACCTTTATTAGTTAAATAATATTAAACTGCAACAAAGTTACAAATAAGTTTTCAGATTTATTGTATCAAGGTTTTTCACCTTTTCCACCAAGTTTTCATCCGCCTGAACACAATTTGTCAAAGTTGGTAAAAAATGATTAATATTTAGCCGAGTTCAAGTGACCTTTATTAGTTAAATAAGACTAAAACGCAACAGAGTTACAAATAAATTTTCAGATTTATTTTATCAAGGTTTTTCACCTTTTCCACCAAGTTTTCATCCTCCAGAAAACAATTTCTCAAAGTTAGTTAAATAAGATCAATATTTAGCTGAGTTCAACTGACCTTTATTAGTTAAATAGGATTAAACCGCATCAGAGTTACAAATAAATATTGAGACTTAGTCTATCAAGGTTTTCCACCGTTTCCACGAAGTTTTCATCAGCTAGAACACAATTTGTCAAAGTTGGTTAAATAAGATTAATATTTAGCCGAGTTCAAGTGACCTTTATTAGTTAAATAGGATAAAACCGCAACAAAGTTACAAATAAATTTTCAAATTTATTCTATCAAGGTTTTCCACCTTTTCCACGAAGTTTTCATCCGCTAGAACACAATTTGTCAAAGTTGGTTAAATAAGATTAATATTTAGCCGAGTTCAAGTGACCTTTATTAGTTAAATAGGATAAAACCGCAACAAAGTTACAAATAAATTTTCAAATTTATTCTATCAAGGTTTTCCACCTTTTCCACGAAGTTTTCATCCGCTAGAACACAATTTGTCAAAGTTGGTTAAATAAGATTAATATTTAGCCGAGTTCAAGTGACCTTTATTAGTTAAATAGGATAAAACCGCAACAAAGTTACAAATAAATTTTCAAATTTATTCTATCAAGGTTTTTCACCTTTTCCACGAAGTTTTCATCCGCTTGAACACAATTTGTCAAATTTAGTTAATTAAGATCAATATTTAGCCGAGTTCAAGTGACCTTTATTAGTTAAATAAGATTAAAACGCAACAGAGTTACAAATAAATTTTCAAATTTATTCTATCAAGGTTTTCCACCTTTTCCACCAAGTTTTCATCCTCCAGAAAACAATTTCTCAAAGTTAGTTAAATAAGATCAATATTTAGCTGAGTTCAACTGACCTTTATTAGTTAAATAGGATTAAACCGCAACTGAGTTACTAATAAGTTTTCAGAATTATTTTAACAAGGTTTTTCACTTTTTCCACGAAGTTTTCATCCGCTAGAACACAATTTGTCAAAGTTGGTTAAATAAGATTAATATTTAGCCGAGTTCAAGTGACCTTTATTAGTTAAATAGGATAAAACCGCAACAAAGTTACAAATAAATTTTCAAATTTATTCTATCAAGGTTTTCCACTTTTTCCACGAAGTTTTCATCCGCCTGATCACAATTTGTAAAAGTTGGTTAAATAAGATTAATATTTAGCCGAGTTCAAGTGACCTTTATTAGTTAAATAGGATAAAACCGCAACAAAGTTACAAATAAATTTTCAAATTTATTCTATCAAGGTTTTCCACCTTTTCCACGAAGTTTTCATCCGCTAGAACACAATTTGTCAAAGTTGGTTAAATAAGATTAATATTTAGCCGAGTTCAAGTGACCTTTATTAGTTAAATAGGATAAAACCGCAACAAAGTTACAAATAAATTTTCAAATTTATTCTATCAAGGTTTTTCACCTTTTCCACGAAGTTTTCATCCGCTTGAACACAATTTGTCAAATTTAGTTAATTAAGATCAATATTTAGCCGAGTTCAAGTGACCTTTATTAGTTAAATAAGATTAAAACGCAACAGAGTTACAAATAAATTTTCAAATTTATTCTATCAAGGTTTTCCACCTTTTCCACCAAGTTTTCATCCTCCAGAAAACAATTTCTCAAAGTTAGTTAAATAAGATCAATATTTAGCTGAGTTCAACTGACCTTTATTAGTTAAATAGGATTAAACCGCATCAGAGTTACAAATAAATATTGAGACTTAGTCTATCAAGGTTTTCCACCTTTTCCACGAAGTTTTCATCCACCAGAACACAATTTGTCAAATTTAGTTAATTAAGATCAATATTTAGCCGAGTTCAAGTGACCTTTATTAGTTAAATAAGATTAAAACGCAACAGAGTTACAAATAAATTTTCAAATTTATTCTATCAAGGTTTTCCACCTTTTCCGCCAAGTTTTCATCCTCCAGAAAACAATTTCTCAAAGTTAGTTAAATAAGATCAATATTTAGCTGAGTTCAACTGACCTTTATTAGTTAAATAGGATTAAACCGCATCAGAGTTACAAATAAATATTGAGACTTAGTCTATCAAGGTTTTCCACCTTTTCCACGAAGTTTTCATCCACCAGAACACAATTTGTCAATGTTGGTCAAAAAGGATTAATATGCAGCCGAGTTCAAGTGACCTTTATGTTTAGATAAGATTAAACCGCAACTGAGTTACTAATAAGTTTTCAGAATTATTTTAACAACGTTTTTCACTTTTTCCACGAAGTTTTCATCCGCTAGAACACAATTTGTCAAAGTTGGTTAAATAAGATTAATATTTAGCCGAGTTCAAGTGACCTTTATTAGTTAAATAGGATAAAACCGCAACAAAGTTACAAATAAATTTTCAAATTTATTCTATCAAGGTTTTCCACTTTTTCCACGAAGTTTTCATCCGCCTGATCACAATTTGTAAAAGTTGTTTAAAAATGATTAATATTTAGCCGAATTCAAGTAACCTTTATTAGTTAAATAATATTAAACTGCAACAAAGTTACAAATAAGTTTTCAGATTTATTGTATAAAGGTTTTTCACTTTTTCCACTAAGTTTTCATCAACCTGAAAACAATTTGTCAAAGTTGGTTAAAAATGATTAATATTTAACCGACTTCAAGTAACCTTTATTAGTTAAATAGGATAAAACGGCAACAAAGTTACAAATAAATTTTCAGATTTATTTTATCAAGGTTTTTCACCTTTTCCACGAAGTTTTCATCCGCTTGAACACAATTTGTCAAATTTAGTTAATTAAGATCAATATTTAGCCGAGTTCAAGTGACCTTTATTAGTTAAATAAGATTAAAACGCAACAGAGTTACAAATAAATTTTCAAATTTATTCTATCAAGGTTTTCCACCTTTTCCGCCAAGTTTTCATCCTCCAGAAAACAATTTCTCAAAGTTAGTTAAATAAGATCAATATTTAGCTGAGTTCAACTGACCTTTATTAGTTAAATAGGATTAAACCGCATCAGAGTTACAAATAAATATTGAGACTTAGTCTATCAAGGTTTTCCACCTTTTCCACGAAGTTTTCATCCACCAGAACACAATTTGTCAATGTTGGTCAAAAAGGACTAATATTCAGCCGAGTTCAAGTGACCTTTATGTTTAGATAAGATTAAACCGCAACTGAGTTACTAATAAGTTTTCAGAATTATTTTAACAAGGTTTTTCACTTTTTCCACGAAGTTTTCATCCGCTAGAACACAATTTGTCAAAGTTGGTTAAATAAGATTAATATTTAGCCGAGTTCAAGTGACCTTTATTAGTTAAATAGGATAAAACCGCAACAAAGTTACAAATAAATTTTCAAATTTATTCTATCAAGGTTTTCCACCTTTTCCACGAAGTTTTCATCCGCTAGAACACAATTTGTCAAAGTTGGTTAAATCAGATTAATATTTAGCCGAGTTCAAGTGACCTTTATTAGTTAAATAGGATAAAACCGCAACAAAGTTACAAATAAATTTTCAAATTTATTCTATCAAGGTTTTCCACCTTTTCCACGAAGTTTTCATCCGCTAGAACACAATTTGTCAAAGTTGGTTAAATAAGATTAATATTTAGCCGAGTTCAAGTGACCTTTATTAGTTAAATAGTACTAAACCGCATCAGAGTTACAAATAAATTTTGAAACTTATTCTATCAAGGTTTTCCACCTTTCCAACGAAGTTTTCATCCGCCTGATCACAATTTGTCAAAGTTCGTTAAAAATAATTAATATTTAGCCGAGTTCAAGTAACCTTTATTAGTTAAATAATATTAAACTACAACAAAGTTACAAATAAGTTTCCAGATTTATTGTATCAAGGTTTTTCACCTTTTCCACCAAGTTTTCATCCGCCTGAACACAATTTGTCAAAGTTGGTAAAAAATGATTAATATATAGCCGAGTTCAAGTGACCTTTATTAGTTAAATAAGACTAAAACGCAACAGAGTTACAAATAAATTTTCAGATTTATTTTATCATGGTTTTTCACCTTTTCCACCAAGTTTTCATCCGCCTGAACACAATTTGTCAAAGTTGGTGAAAAATGATTAATATTTAGCCGAGTTCAAGTGACCTTTATTAGTTAAATAAGACTAAAACGCAACAGAGTTACAAATAAATTTTCAGATTTATTTTATCAAGGTTTTTCACCTTTTCCACCAAGTTTTCATCCTCCAGAAAACAATTTCTCAAAGTTAGTTAAATAAGATCAATATTTAGCTGAGTTCAACTGACCTTTATTAGTTAAATAGGATTAAACCGCATCAGATTTACAAATAAATATTGAGACTTAGTCTATCAAGGTGTTCCACCTTTTCCACGAATTTTTCATCCACCAGAACACAATTTGTCAAAGTTGTCAAAAAGGATTAATATTTAGCCGAGTTCAAGTGACCTTTATGCTTTAGATAAGATTAAACCGCAACAGAGTTACAAATAAGTTTTCAGAATTATTTTAACAAGGTTTTTCACTTTTTCCACGAAGTTTTCATCCGCTAGAACACAATTTGTCAAAGTTGGTTAAATAAGATTAATATTTAGCCGAGTTCAAGTGACCTTTATTAGTTAAATAGGATAAAACCGCAACAAAGTTACAAATAAATTTTCAAATTTATTCTATCAAGGTTTTCCACTTTTTCCACGAAGTTTTCATCCGCCTGATCACAATTTGTAAAAGTTGTTTAAAAATGATTAATATTTAGCCGAATTCAAGTAACCTTTATTAGTTAAATAATATTAAACTGCAACAAAGTTACAAATAAGTTTTCAGATTTATTGTATCAAGGTTTTTCACCTTTTCCACCAAGTTTTCATCCACCAGAACACAATTTGTCAATGTTGGTCAAAAAGGATTAATATTCAGCCGAGTTCAAGTGACCTTTATGCTTTAGATAAGATTAAACCGCAACTGAGTTACTAATAAGTTTTCAGAATTATTTTAACAAGGTTTTTCACTTTTTCCACGAAGTTTTCATCCGCTAGAACACAATTTGTCAAAGTTGGTTAAATAAGATTAATATTTAGCCGTGTTCAAGTGACCTTTATTAGTTAAATAGGATAAAACCGCAACAAAGTTACAAATAAATTTTCAAATTTATTCTATCAAGGTTTTCCACTTTTTCCACGAAGTTTTCATCCGCCTGATCACAATTTGTAAAAGTTGTTTAAAAATGATTAATATTTAGCCGAGTTCAACTGACCTTTATTAGTTAAATAAGACTAAAACGCAACAGAGTTACAAATAAATTTTCAGATTTATTTTATCAAGGTTTTTCACCTTTTCCACCAAGTTTTCATCCTCCAGAAAACAATTTCTCAAAGTTAGTTAAATAAGATCAATATTTAGCTGAGTTCAACTGACCTTTATTAGTTAAATAGGATTAAACCGCATCAGATTTACAAATAAATATTGAGACTTAGTCTATCAAGGTGTTCCACCTTTTCCACGAATTTTTCATCCACCAGAACACAATTTGTCAAAGTTGTCAAAAAGGATTAATATTTAGCCGAGTTCAAGTGACCTTTATGCTTTAGATAAGATTAAACCGCAACAGAGTTACAAATAAGTTTTCAGAATTATTTTAACAAGGTTTTTCACTTTTTCCACGAAGTTTTCATCCGCTAGAACACAATTTGTCAAAGTTGGTTAAATAAGATTAATATTTAGCCGAGTTCAAGTGACCTTTATTAGTTAAATATGATAAAACCGCAACAAAGTTACAAATAAATTTTCAAATTTATTCTATCAAGGTTTTCCACTTTTTCCACGAAGTTTTCATCCGCCTGATCACAATTTGTAAAAGTTGTTTAAAAATGATTAATATTTAGCCGAATTCAAGTAACCTTTATTAGTTAAATAATATTAAACTGCAACAAAGTTACAAATAAGTTTTCAGATTTATTGTATCAAGGTTTTTCACCTTTTCCACCAAGTTTTCATCCACCAGAACACAATTTGTCAATGTTGGTCAAAAAGGATTAATATTCAGCCGAGTTCAAGTGACCTTTATGCTTTAGATAAGATTAAACCGCAACTGAGTTACTAATAAGTTTTCAGAATTATTTTAACAAGGTTTTTCACTTTTTCCACGAAGTTTTCATCCGCTAGAACACAATTTGTCAAAGTTGGTTAAATAAGATTAATATTTAGCCGTGTTCAAGTGACCTTTATTAGTTAAATAGGATAAAACCGCAACAAAGTTACAAATAAATTTTCAAATTTATTCTATCAAGGTTTTCCACTTTTTCCACGAAGTTTTCATCCGCCTGATCACAATTTGTAAAAGTTGTTTAAAAATGATTAATATTTAGCCGAGTTCAACTGACCTTTATTAGTTAAATAGGATTAAACCGCATCAGAGTTACAAATAAATATTGAGACTTAGTCTATCAAGGTTTTCCACCTTTTCCACGAAGTTTTCATCCGCCTGATCACAATTTGTAAAAGTTGTTTAAAAATGATTAATATTTAGCCGAATTCAAGTAACCTTTATTAGTTAAATAATATTAAACTGCAACAAAGTTACAAATAAGTTTTCAGATTTATTGTATCAAGGTTTTTCACCTTTTCCACTAAGTTTTCATCAACCTGAAAACAATTTGTCAAAGTTGGTTAAAAATGATTAATATTTAACCGAGTTCAAGTAACCTTTATTAGTTAAATAGGATAAAACCGCAACAAAGTTACAAATAAATTTTCAGATTTATTTTATCAAGGTTTTTCACCTTTTCCACGAAGTTTTCATCCGCTTGAACACAATTTGTCAAATTTAGTTAATTAAGATCAATATTTAGCCGAGTTCAAGTGACCTTTATTAGTTAAATAAGATTAAAACGCAACAGAGTTACAAATAAATTTTCAAATTTATTCTATCAAGGTTTTCCACCTTTTCCACCAAGTTTTCATCCTCCAGAAAACAATTTCTCAAAGTTAGTTAAATAAGATCAATATTTAGCTGAGTTCAACTGACCTTTATTAGTTAAATAGGATTAAACCGCAACAAAGTTACAAATAAATTTTCAAATTTATTCTATCAAGGTTTTCCACTTTTTCCACGAAGTTTTCATCCGCCTGATCACAATTTGTAAAAGTTGTTTAAAAATGATTAATATTTAGCCGAGTTCAACTGACCTTTATTAGTTAAATAGGATTAAACCGCATCAGAGTTACAAATAAATATTGAGACTTAGTCTATCAAGGTTTTCCACCTTTTCCACGAAGTTTTCATCCGCTAGAACACAATTTGTCAAAGTTGGTTAAATAAGATTAATATTTAGCCGAGTTCAAGTGACCTTTATTAGTTAAATAGGATAAAACCGCAACAAAGTTACAAATAAATTTTCAAATTTATTCTATCAAGGTTTTCCACCTTTTCCACGAAGTTTTCATCCGCTAGAACACAATTTGTCAAAGTTGGTTAAATAAGATTAATATTTAGCCGAGTTCAAGTGACCTTTATTAGTTAAATAGGATAAAACCGCAACAAAGTTACAAATAAATTTTCAAATTTATTCTATCAAGGTTTTTCACCTTTTCCACGAAGTTTTCATCCGCTTGAACACAATTTGTCAAATTTAGTTAATTAAGATTAATATTTAGCCGAGTTCAAGTGACCTTTATTAGTTAAATAAGATTAAAACGCAACAGAGTTACAAATAAATTTTCAAATTTATTCTATCAAGGTTTTCCACCTTTTCCACCAAGTTTTCATCCTCCAGAAAACAATTTCTCAAAGTTAGTTAAATAAGATCAATATTTAGCTGAGTTCAACTGACCTTTATTAGTTAAATAGGATTAAACCGCATCAGAGTTACAAATAAATATTGAGACTTAGTCTATCAAGGTTTTCCACCTTTTCCACGAAGTTTTCATCCACCAGAACACAATTTGTCAATGTTGGTCAAAAAGGATTAATATTCAGCCGAGTTCAAGTGACCTTTATGCTTTAGATAAGATTAAACCGCAACTGAGTTACTAATAAGTTTTCAGAATTATTTTAACAAGGTTTTTCACTTTTTCCACGAAGTTTTCATCCGCTAGAACACAATTTGTCAAAGTTGGTTAAATAAGATTAATATTTAGCCGAGTTCAAGTGACCTTTATTAGTTAAATAGGATAAAACCGCAACAAAGTTACAAATAAATTTTCAAATTTATTCTATCAAGGTTTTTTACCTTTTCCACGAAGTTTTCATCCGCTTGAACACAATTTGTCAAATTTAGTTAATTAAGATCAATATTTAGCCGAGTTCAAGTGACCTTTATTAGTTAAATAAGATTAAAACGCAACAGAGTTACAAATAAATTTTCAAATTTATTCTATCAAGGTTTTCCACCTTTTCCACCAAGTTTTCATCCTCCAGAAAACAATTTCTCAAAGTTAGTTAAATAAGATCAATATTTAGCTGAGTTCAACTGACCTTTATTAGTTAAATAGGATTAAACCGCATCAGAGTTACAAATAAATATTGAGACTTAGTCTATCAAGGTTTTCCACCTTTTCCACGAAGTTTTCATCCACCAGAACACAATTTGTCAATGTTGGTCAAAAAGGATTAATATTCAGCCGAGTTCAAGTGACCTTTATGCTTTAGATAAGATTAAACCGCAACTGAGTTACAAATAAGTTTTCAGAATTATTTTAACAAGGTTTTTCACTTTTTCCACGAAGTTTTCATCCGCTAGAACACAATTTGTCAAAGTTGGTTAAATAAGATTAATATTTAGCCGAGTTCAAGTGACCTTTATTAGTTAAATAGGATAAAACCGCAACAAAGTTACAAATAAATTTTCAAATTTATTCTATCAAGGTTTTCCACTTTTTCCACGAAGTTTTCATCCGCTAGAACACAATTTGTCAAAGTTGGTTAAATAAGATTAATATTTAGCCGAGTTCAAGTGACCTTTATTAGTTAAATAGGATAAAACCGCAACAAAGTTACAAATAAATTTTCAAATTTATTCTATCAAGGTTTTCCACGAAGTTTTCATCCGCCTGATCACAATTTGTAAAAGTTGTTTAAAAATGATTAATATTTAGCCGAGTTCAACTGACCTTTATTAGTTAAATAGGATTAAACCGCATCAGAGTTACAAATAAATTTTGAGACTTAGTCTATCAAGGTTTTCCACCTTTTCCACGAAGTTTTCATCCGCTAGAACACAATTTGTCAAAGTTGGTTAAATAAGATTAATATTTAGCCGAGTTCAAGTGACCTTTATTAGTTAAATAGGATAAAACCGCAACAAAGTTACAAATAAATTTTCAGATTTATTCTATCAAGGTTTTTCACCTTTTCCACGAAGTTTTCATCCGCTTGAACACAATTTGTCAAATTTAGTTAATTAAGATCAATATTTAGCCGAGTTCAAGTGACCTTTATTAGTTAAATAAGATTAAAACGCAACAGAGTTACAAATAAATTTTCAAATTTATTCTATCAAGGTTTTCCACCTTTTCCACCAAGTTTTCATCCTCCAGAAAACAATTTCTCAAAGTTAGTTAAATAAGATCAATATTTAGCTGAGTTCAACTGACCTTTATTAGTTAAATAGGATTAAACCGCATCAGAGTTACAAATAAATATTGAGACTTAGTCTATCAAGGTTTTCCACCTTTTCCACGAAGTTTTCATCCACCAGAACACAATTTGTCAATGTTGGTCAAAAAGGATTAATATTCAGCCGAGTTCAAGTGACCTTTATGCTTTAGATAAGATTAAACCGCAACTGAGTTACTAATAAGTTTTCAGAATTATTTTAACAAGGTTTTTCACTTTTTCCACGAAGTTTTCATCCGCTAGAACACAATTTGTCAAAGTTGGTTAAATAAGATTAATATTTAGCCGAGTTCAAGTGACCTTTATTAGTTAAATAGGATAAAACCGCAACAAAGTTACAAATAAATTTTCAAATTTATTCTATCAAGGTTTTCCACTTTTTCCACGAAGTTTTCATCCGCTAGAACACAATTTGTCAAAGTTGGTTAAATAAGATTAATATTTAGCCGAGTTCAAGTGACCTTTATTAGTTAAATAGGATAAAACCGCAACAAAGTTACAAATAAATTTTCAAATTTATTCTATCAAGGTTTTCCACCTTTTCCACGAAGTTTTCATCCGCCTGATCACAATTTGTCAAAGTTGTTTAAAAATGATTAATATTTAGCCGAGTTCAAGTGACCTTTATTAGTTAAATAGGATTAAACCGCATCAGAGTTACAAATAAATTTTGAGACTTAGTCTATCAAGGTTTTCCACCTTTTCCACGAAGTTTTCATCCGCTAGAACACAATTTGTCAAAGTTGGTTAAATAAGATTAATATTTAGCCGAGTTCAAGTGACCTTTATTAGTTAAATAGGATAAAACCGCAACAAAGTTACAAATAAATTTTCAAATTTATTCTATCAAGGTTTTTTACCTTTTCCACGAAGTTTTCATCCGCTTGAACACAATTTGTCAAATTTAGTTAATTAAGATCAATATTTAGCCGAGTTCAAGTGACCTTTATTAGTTAAATAAGATTAAAACGCAACAGAGTTACAAATAAATTTTCAAATTTATTCTATCAAGGTTTTCCACCTTTTCCACCAAGTTTTCATCCTCCAGAAAACAATTTCTCAAAGTTAGTTAAATAAGATCAATATTTAGCTGAGTTCAACTGACCTTTATTAGTTAAATAGGATTAAACCGCATCAGAGTTACAAATAAATATTGAGACTTAGTCTATCAAGGTTTTCCACCTTTTCCACGAAGTTTTCATCCACCAGAACACAATTTGTCAATGTTGGTCAAAAAGGATTAATATTCAGCCGAGTTCAAGTGACCTTTATGCTTTAGATAAGATTAAACCGCAACTGAGTTACTAATAAGTTTTCAGAATTATTTTAACAAGGTTTTTCACTTTTTCCACGAAGTTTTCATCCGCTAGAACACAATTTGTCAAAGTTGGTTAAATAAGATTAATATTTAGCCGAGTTCAAGTGACCTTTATTAGTTAAATAGGATAAAACCGCAACAAAGTTACAAATAAATTTTCAAATTTATTCTATCAAGGTTTTCCACTTTTTCCACGAAGTTTTCATCCGCTAGAACACAATTTGTCAAAGTTGGTTAAATAAGATTAATATTTAGCCGAGTTCAAGTGACCTTTATTAGTTAAATAGGATAAAACCGCAACAAAGTTACAAATAAATTTTCAAATTTATTCTATCAAGGTTTTCCACTTTTTCCACGAAGTTTTCATCCGCCTGATCACAATTTGTAAAAGTTGTTTAAAAATGATTAATATTTAGCCGAGTTCAACTGACCTTTATTAGTTAAATAGGATTAAACCGCATCAGAGTTACAAATAAATTTTCAGACTTATTCTATCAAGGTTTTCCACCTTTTCCACGAAGTTTTCATCCGCTAGAACACAATTTGTCAAAGTTGGTTAAATAAGATTAATATTTAGCCGAGTTCAAGTGACCTTTATTAGTTAAATAGGATAAAACCGCAACAAAGTTACAAATAAATTTTCAGATTTATTCTATCAAGGTTTTTCACCTTTTCCACGAAGTTTTCATCCGCTTGAACACAATTTGTCAAATTTAGTTAATTAAGATCAATATTTAGCCGAGTTCAAGTGACCTTTATTAGTTAAATAAGATTAAAACGCAACAGAGTTACAAATAAATTTTCAAATTTATTCTATCAAGGTTTTCCACCTTTTCCACCAAGTTTTCATCCTCCAGAAAACAATTTCTCAAAGTTAGTTAAATAAGATCAATATTTAGCTGAGTTCAACTGACCTTTATTAGTTAAATAGGATTAAACCGCATCAGAGTTACAAATAAATATTGAGACTTAGTCTATCAAGGTTTTCCACCTTTTCCACGAAGTTTTCATCCACCAGAACACAATTTGTCAATGTTGGTCAAAAAGGATTAATATTCAGCCGAGTTCAAGTGACCTTTATGTTTAGATAAGATTAAACCGCAACTGAGTTACTAATAAGTTTTCAGAATTATTTTAACAAGGTTTTTCACTTTTTCCACGAAGTTTTCATCCGCTAGAACACAATTTGTCAAAGTTGGTTAAATAAGATTAATATTTAGCCGAGTTCAAGTGACCTTTATTAGTTAAATAGGATAAAACCGCAACAAAGTTACAAATAAATTTTCAAATTTATTCTATCAAGGTTTTCCACTTTTTCCACGAAGTTTTCATCCGCCTGATCACAATTTGTAAAAGTTGTTTAAAAATGATTAATATTTAGCCGAGTTCAAGTGACCTTTATTAGTTAAATAGGATAAAACCGCAACAAAGTTACAAATAAATATTGAGACTTAGTCTATCAAGGTTTTCCACCTTTTCCACGAAGTTTTCATCCGCTAGAACACAATTTGTCAAAGTTGGTTAAATAAGATTAATATTTAGCCGAGTTCAAGTGACCTTTATTAGTTAAATAGGATAAAACCGCAACAAAGTTACAAATAAATTTTCAAATTTATTCTATCAAGGTTTTCCACCTTTTCCACGAAGTTTTCATCCGCTAGAACACAATTTGTCAAAGTTGGTTAAATAAGATTAATATTTAGCCGAGTTCAAGTGACCTTTATTAGTTAAATAGTACTAAACCGCATCAGAGTTACAAATAAATTTTGAAACTTATTCTATCAAGGTTTTCCACCTTTTCCACGAAGTTTTCATCCGCCTGATCACAATTTGTCAAAGTTCGTTAAAAATAATTAATATTTAGCCGAGTTCAAGTAACCTTTATTAGTTAAATAATATTAAACTACAACAAAGTTACAAATAAGTTTCCAGATTTATTGTATCAAGGTTTTTCACCTTTTCCACCAAGTTTTCATCCGCCTGAACACAATTTGTCAAAGTTGGTAAAAAATGATTAATATTTAGCCGAGTTCAAGTGACCTTTATTAGTTAAATAAGACTAAAACGCAACAGAGTTACAAATAAATTTTCAGATTTATTTTATCAAGGTTTTTCACCTTTTCCACCAAGTTTTCATCCTCCAGAAAACAATTTCTCAAAGTTAGTTAAATAAGATCAATATTTAGCTGAGTTCAACTGACCTTTATTAGTTAAATAGGATTAAACCGCATCAGAGTTACAAATAAATATTGAGACTTAGTCTATCAAGGTTTTCCACCTTTTCCACGAAGTTTTCATCCACCAGAACACAATTTGTCAATGTTGGTCAAAAAGGATTAATATTCAGCCGAGTTCAAGTGACCTTTATGCTTTAGATAAGATTAAACCGCAACTGAGTTACAAATAAGTTTTCAGAATTATTTTAACAAGGTTTTTCACTTTTTCCACGAAGTTTTCATCCGCTAGAACACAATTTGTCAAAGTTGGTTAAATAAGATTAATATTTAGCCGAGTTCAAGTGACCTTTATTAGTTAAATAGGATAAAACCGCAACAAAGTTACAAATAAATTTTCAAATTTATTCTATCAAGGTTTTCCACTTTTTCCCCGAAGTTTTCATCCGCCTGATCACAATTTGTAAAAGTTGTTTAAAAATGATTAATATTTAGCCGAGTTCAACTGACCTTTATTAGTTAAATAGGATTAAACCGCATCAGAGTTACAAATAAATATTGAGACTTAGTCTATCAAGGTTTTCCACCTTTTCCACGAAGTTTTCATCCGCCTGATCACAATTTGTAAAAGTTGTTTAAAAATGATTAATATTTAGCCGAATTCAAGTAACCTTTATTAGTTAAATAATATTAAACTGCAACAAAGTTACAAATAAGTTTTCAGATTTATTGTATCAAGGTTTTTCACCTTTTCCACTAAGTTTTCATCAACCTGAAAACAATTTGTCAAAGTTGGTTAAAAATGATTAATATTTAGCCGAGTTCAAGTAACCTTTATTAGTTAAATAGGATAAAACCGCAACAAAGTTACAAATAAATTTTCAGATTTATTTTATCAAGGTTTTTCACCTTTTCCACGAAGTTTTCATCCGCTTGAACACAATTTGTCAAATTTAGTTAATTAAGATCAATATTTAGCCGAGTTCAAGTGACCTTTATTAGTTAAATAAGATTAAAACGCAACAGAGTTACAAATAAGTTTTCAGAATTATTTTAACAAGGTTTTTCACTTTTTCCACGAAGTTTTCATCCGCTAGAACACAATTTGTCAAAGTTGGTTAAATAAGATTAATATTTAGCCGAGTTCAAGTGACCTTTATTAGTTAAATAGGATAAAACCGCAACAAAGTTACAAATAAATTTTCAAATTTATTCTATCAAGGTTTTCCACTTTTTCCACGAAGTTTTCATCCGCCTGATCACAATTTGTCAAAGTTGTTTAAAAATGATTAATATTTAGCCGAGTTCAAGTGACCTTTATTAGTTAAATAGGATTAAACCGCATCAGAGTTACAAATAAATATTGAGACTTAGTCTATCAAGGTTTTCCACCTTTTCCACGAAGTTTTCATCCGCTAGAACACAATTTGTCAAAGTTGGTTAAATAAGATTAATATTTAGCCGAGTTCAAGTGACCTTTATTAGTTAAATAGGATAAAACCGCAACAAAGTTACAAATAAATTTTCAAATTTATTCTATCAAGGTTTTCCACCTTTTCCACGAAGTTTTCATCCGCTAGAACACAATTTGTCAAAGTTGGTTAAATAAGATTAATATTTAGCCGAGTTCAAGTGACCTTTATTAGTTAAATAGGATAAAACCGCAACAAAGTTACAAATAAATTTTCAAATTTATTCTATCAAGGTTTTCCACCTTTTCCACGAAGTTTTCATCCGCTAGAACACAATTTGTCAAAGTTGGTTAAATAAGATTAATATTTAGCCGAGTTCAAGTGACCTTTATTAGTTAAATAGTACTAAACCGCATCAGAGTTACAAATAAATTTTGAAACTTATTCTATCAAGGTTTTCCACCTTTTCCACGAAGTTTTCATCCGCCTGATCACAATTTGTCAAAGTTCGTTAAAAATAATTAATATTTAGCCGAGTTCAAGTAACCTTTATTAGTTAAATAATATTAAACTACAACAAAGTTACAAATAAGTTTCCAGATTTATTGTATCAAGGTTTTTCACCTTTTCCACCAAGTTTTCATCCGCCTGAACACAATTTGTCAAAGTTGGTAAAAAATGATTAATATTTAGCCGAGTTCAAGTGACCTTTATTAGTTAAATAAGACTAAAACGCAACAGAGTTACAAATAAATTTTCAGATTTATTTTATCAAGGTTTTTCACCTTTTCCACCAAGTTTTCATCCTCCAGAAAACAATTTCTCAAAGTTAGTTAAATAAGATCAATATTTAGCTGAGTTCAACTGACCTTTATTAGTTAAATAGGATTAAACCGCATCAGAGTTACAAATAAATATTAAGACTTAGTCTATCAAGGTTTTCCACCTTTTCCACGAAGTTTTCATCCACCAGAACACAATTTGTCAATGTTGGTCAAAAAGGATTAATATTCAGCCGAGTTCAAGTGACCTTTATGCTTTAGATAAGATTAAACCGCAACTGAGTTACTAATAAGTTTTCAGAATTATTTTAACAAGGTTTTTCACTTTTTCCACGAAGTTTTCATCCGCTAGAACACAATTTGTCAAAGTTGGTTAAATAAGATTAATATTTAGCCGAGTTCAAGTGACCTTTATTAGTTAAATAGGATAAAACCGCAACAAAGTTACAAATAAATTTTCAAATTTATTCTATCAAGGTTTTCCACTTTTTCCACGAAGTTTTCATCCGCCTGATCACAATTTGTAAAAGTTGTTTAAAAATGATTAATATTTAGCCGAGTTCAACTGACCTTTATTAGTTAAATAGGATTAAACCGCATCAGAGTTACAAATAAATATTGAGACTTAGTCTATCAAGGTTTTCCACCTTTTCCACGAAGTTTTCATCCGCCTGATCACAATTTGTAAAAGTTGTTTAAAAATGATTAATATTTAGCCGAATTCAAGTAACCTTTATTAGTTAAATAATATTAAACTGCAACAAAGTTACAAATAAGTTTTCAGATTTATTGTATCAAGGTTTTTCACCTTTTCCACTAAGTTTTCATCAACCTGAAAACAATTTGTCAAAGTTGGTTAAAAATGATTAATATTTAACCGAGTTCAAGTAACCTTTATTAGTTAAATAGGATAAAACCGCAACAAAGTTACAAATAAATTTTCAGATTTATTTTATCAAGGTTTTTCACCTTTTCCACGAAGTTTTCATCCGCTTGAACACAATTTGTCAAATTTAGTTAATTAAGATCAATATTTAGCCGAGTTCAAGTGACCTTTATTAGTTAAATAAGATTAAAACGCAACAGAGTTACAAATAAATTTTCAAATTTATTCTATCAAGGTTTTCCACCTTTTCCACCAAGTTTTCATCCTCCAGAAAACAATTTCTCAAAGTTAGTTAAATAAGATCAATATTTAGCTGAGTTCAACTGACCTTTATTAGTTAAATAGGATTAAACCGCATCAGAGTTACAAATAAATATTGAGACTTAGTCTATCAAGGTTTTCCACCTTTTCCACGAAGTTTTCATCCACCAGAACACAATTTGTCAATGTTGGTCAAAAAGGATTAATATTCAGCCGAGTTCAAGTGACCTTTATGTTTAGATAAGATTAAACCGCAACTGAGTTACTAATAAGTTTTCAGAATTATTTTAACAAGGTTTTTCACTTTTTCCACGAAGTTTTCATCCGCTAGAACACAATTTGTCAAAGTTGGTTAAATAAGATTAATATTTAGCCGAGTTCAAGTGACCTTTATTAGTTAAATAGGATAAAACCGCAACAAAGTTACAAATAAATTTTCAAATTTATTCTATCAAGGTTTTCCACTTTTTCCACGAAGTTTTCATCCGCCTGATCACAATTTGTAAAAGTTGTTTAAAAATGATTAATATTTAGCCGAGTTCAAGTGACCTTTATTAGTTAAATAGGATAAAACCGCAACAAAGTTACAAATAAATATTGAGACTTAGTCTATCAAGGTTTTCCACCTTTTCCACGAAGTTTTCATCCGCTAGAACACAATTTGTCAAAGTTGGTTAAATAAGATTAATATTTAGCCGAGTTCAAGTGACCTTTATTAGTTAAATAGGATAAAACCGCAACAAAGTTACAAATAAATTTTCAAATTTATTCTATCAAGGTTTTCCACCTTTTCCACGAAGTTTTCATCCGCTAGAACACAATTTGTCAAAGTTGGTTAAATAAGATTAATATTTAGCCGAGTTCAAGTGACCTTTATTAGTTAAATAGTACTAAACCGCATCAGAGTTACAAATAAATTTTGAAACTTATTCTATCAAGGTTTTCCACCTTTTCCACGAAGTTTTCATCCGCCTGATCACAATTTGTCAAAGTTCGTTAAAAATAATTAATATTTAGCCGAGTTCAAGTAACCTTTATTAGTTAAATAATATTAAACTACAACAAAGTTACAAATAAGTTTCCAGATTTATTGTATCAAGGTTTTTCACCTTTTCCACCAAGTTTTCATCCGCCTGAACACAATTTGTCAAAGTTGGTAAAAAATGATTAATATTTAGCCGAGTTCAAGTGACCTTTATTAGTTAAATAAGACTAAAACGCAACAGAGTTACAAATAAATTTTCAGATTTATTTTATCAAGGTTTTTCACCTTTTCCACCAAGTTTTCATCCTCCAGAAAACAATTTCTCAAAGTTAGTTAAATAAGATCAATATTTAGCTGAGTTCAACTGACCTTTATTAGTTAAATAGGATTAAACCGCATCAGAGTTACAAATAAATATTGAGACTTAGTCTATCAAGGTTTTCCACCTTTTCCACGAAGTTTTCATCCACCAGAACACAATTTGTCAATGTTGGTCAAAAAGGATTAATATTCAGCCGAGTTCAAGTGACCTTTATGCTTTAGATAAGATTAAACCGCAACTGAGTTACAAATAAGTTTTCAGAATTATTTTAACAAGGTTTTTCACTTTTTCCACGAAGTTTTCATCCGCTAGAACACAATTTGTCAAAGTTGGTTAAATAAGATTAATATTTAGCCGAGTTCAAGTGACCTTTATTAGTTAAATAGGATAAAACCGCAACAAAGTTACAAATAAATTTTCAAATTTATTCTATCAAGGTTTTCCACTTTTTCCCCGAAGTTTTCATCCGCCTGATCACAATTTGTAAAAGTTGTTTAAAAATGATTAATATTTAGCCGAGTTCAACTGACCTTTATTAGTTAAATAGGATTAAACCGCATCAGAGTTACAAATAAATATTGAGACTTAGTCTATCAAGGTTTTCCACCTTTTCCACGAAGTTTTCATCCGACTGATCACAATTTGTAAAAGTTGTTTAAAAATGATTAATATTTAGCCGAATTCAAGTAACCTTTATTAGTTAAATAATATTAAACTGCAACAAAGTTACAAATAAGTTTTCAGATTTATTGTATCAAGGTTTTTCACCTTTTCCACTAAGTTTTCATCAACCTGAAAACAATTTGTCAAAGTTGGTTAAAAATGATTAATATTTAACCGAGTTCAAGTAACCTTTATTAGTTAAATAGGATAAAACCGCAACAAAGTTACAAATAAATTTTCAGATTTATTTTATCAAGGTTTTTTACCTTTTCCACGAAGTTTTTATCCGCTTGAACACAATTTGTCAAATTTAGTTAATTAAGATCAATATTTAGCCGAGTTCAAGTGACCTTTATTAGTTAAATAAGATTAAAACGCAACAGAGTTACAAATAAGTTTTCAGAATTATTTTAACAAGGTTTTTCACTTTTTCCACGAAGTTTTCATCCGCTAGAACACAATTTGTCAAAGTTGGTTAAATAAGATTAATATTTAGCCGAGTTCAAGTGACCTTTATTAGTTAAATAGGATAAAACCGCAACAAAGTTACAAATAAATTTTCAAATTTATTCTATCAAGGTTTTCCACTTTTTCCACGAAGTTTTCATCCGCCTGATCACAATTTGTAAAAGTTGTTTAAAAATGATTAATATTTAGCCGAGTTCAACTGACCTTTATTAGTTAAATAGGATTAAACCGCATCAGAGTTACAAATAAATATTGAGACTTAGTCTATCAAGGTTTTCCACCTTTTCCACGAAGTTTTCATCCGCTAGAACACAATTTGTCAAAGTTGGTTAAATAAGATTAATATTTAGCCGAGTTCAAGTGACCTTTATTAGTTAAATAGGATAAAACCGCAACAAAGTTACAAATAAATTTTCCAATTTATTCTATCAAGGTTTTCCACCTTTTCCACGAAGTTTTCATCCTATAGAACACAATTTGTCAAAGTTGGTTAAATAAGATTAATATTTAGCCGAGTTCAAGTGACCTTTATTAGTTAAATAGGATAAAACCGCAACAAAGTTACAAATAAATTTTCAAATTTATTCTATCAAGGTTTTCCACCTTTTCCACGAAGTTTTCATCCGCTAGAACACAATTTGTCAAAGTTGGTTAAATAAGATTAATATTTAGCCGAGTTCAAGTGACCTTTATTAGTTAAATAGTACTAAACCGCATCAGAGTTACAAATAAATTTTGAAACTTATTCTATCAAGGTTTTCCACCTTTTCCACGAAGTTTTCATCCGCCTGATCACAATTTGTCAAAGTTCGTTAAAAATAATTAATATTTAGCCGAGTTCAAGTAACCTTTATTAGTTAAATAATATTAAACTACAACAAAGTTACAAATAAGTTTCCAGATTTATTGTATCAAGGTTTTTCACCTTTTCCACCAAGTTTTCATCCGCCTGAACACAATTTGTCAAAGTTGGTAAAAAATGATTAATATTTAGCCGAGTTCAAGTGACCTTTATTAGTTAAATAAGACTAAAACGCAACAGAGTTACAAATAAATTTTCAGATTTATTTTATCAAGGTTTTTCACCTTTTCCACCAAGTTTTCATCCTCCAGAAAACAATTTCTCAAAGTTAGTTAAATAAGATCAATATTTAGCTGAGTTCAACTGACCTTTATTAGTTAAATAGTACTAAACCGCATCAGAGTTACAAATAAATTTTGAAACTTATTCTATCAAGGTTTTCCACCTTTTCCACGAAGTTTTCATCCGCCTGATCACAATTTGTCAAAGTTCGTTAAAAATAATTAATATTTAGCCGAGTTCAAGTAACCTTTATTAGTTAAATAATATTAAACTACAACAAAGTTACAAATAAGTTTCCAGATTTATTGTATCAAGGTTTTTCACCTTTTCCACCAAGTTTTCATCCGCCTGAACACAATTTGTCAAAGTTGGTAAAAAATGATTAATATTTAGCCGAGTTCAAGTGACCTTTATTAGTTAAATAAGACTAAAACGCAACAGAGTTACAAATAAATTTTCAGATTTATTTTATCAAGGTTTTTCACCTTTTCCACCAAGTTTTCATCCTCCAGAAAACAATTTCTCAAAGTTACTTAAATAAGATCAATATTTAGCTGAGTTCAACTGACCTTTATTAGTTAAATAGGATTAAACCGCATCAGAGTTACAAATAAATATTGAGACTTAGTCTATCAAGGTTTTCCACCTTTTCCACGAAGTTTTCATCCACCAGAACACAATTTGTCAATGTTGGTCAAAAAGGATTAATATTCAGCCGAGTTCAAGTGACCTTTATGCTTTAGATAAGATTAAACCGCAACTGAGTTACAAATAAGTTTTCAGAATTATTTTAACAAGGTTTTTCACTTTTTCCACGAAGTTTTCATCCTCCAGAAAACAATTTCTCAAAGTTAGTTAAATAAGATCAATATTTAGCTGAGTTCAACTGACCTTTATTAGTTAAATAGGATTAAACCGCATCAGAGTTACAAATAAATATTGAGACTTAGTCTATCAAGGTTTTCCACCTTTTCCACGAAGTTTTCATCCACCAGAACACAATTTGTCAATGTTGGTCAAAAAGGATTAATATTCAGCCGAGTTCAAGTGACCTTTATGCTTTAGATAAGATTAAACCGCAACTGAGTTACAAATAAGTTTTCAGAATTATTTTAACAAGGTTTTTCACTTTTTCCACGAAGTTTTCATCCGCTAGAACACAATTTGTCAAAGTTGGTTAAATAAGATTAATATTTAGCCGAGTTCAAGTGACCTTTATTAGTTAAATAGGATAAAACCGCAACAAAGTTACAAATAAATTTTCAAATTTATTTTATCAAGGTTTTTCACCTTTTCCACCAAGTTTTCATCCTCCAGAAAACAATTTCTCAAAGTTAGTTAAATAAGATCAATATTTAGCTGAGTTCAACTGACCTTTATTAGTTAAATAGGATTAAACCGCATCAGAGTTACAAATAAATATTGAGACTTAGTCTATCAAGGTTTTCCACCTTTTCCACGAAGTTTTCATCCACCAGAACACAATTTGTCAATGTTGGTCAAAAAGGATTAATATTCAGCCGAGTTCAAGTGACCTTTATGCTTTAGATAAGATTAAACCGCAACTGAGTTACTAATAAGTTTTCAGAATTATTTTAACAAGGTTTTTCACTTTTTCCACGAAGTTTTCATCCGCTAGAACACAATTTGTCAAAGTTGGTTAAATAAGATTAATATTTAGCCGAGTTCAAGTGACCTTTATTAGTTAAATAGGATAAAACCGCAACAAAGTTACAAATAAATTTTCAAATTTATTCTATCAAGGTTTTCCACTTTTTCCCCGAAGTTTTCATCCGCCTGATCACAATTTGTAAAAGTTGTTTAAAAATGATTAATATTTAACCGAGTTCAACTGACCTTTATTAGTTAAATAGGATTAAACCGCATCAGAGTTACAAATAAATATTGAGACTTAGTCTATCAAGGTTTTCCACCTTTTCCACGAAGTTTTCATCCGCCTGATCACAATTTGTAAAAGTTGTTTAAAAATGATTAATATTTAGCCGAATTCAAGTAACCTTTATTAGTTAAATAATATTAAACTGCAACAAAGTTACAAATAAGATTTCAGATTTATTGTATCAAGGTTTTTCACCTTTTCCACTAAGTTTTCATCAACCTGAAAACAATTTGTCAAAGTTGGTTAAAAATGATTAATATTTAACCGAGTTCAAGTAACCTTTATTAGTTAAATAGGATAAAACCGCAACAAAGTTACAAATAAATTTTCAGATTTATTTTATCAAGGTTTTTTACCTTTTCCACGAAGTTTTCATCCGCTTGAACACAATTTGTCAAATTTAGTTAATTAAGATCAATATTTAGCCGAGTTCAAGTGACCTTTATTAGTTAAATAAGATTAAAACGCAACAGAGTTACAAATAAGTTTTCAGAATTATTTTAACAAGGTTTTTCACTTTTTCCACGAAGTTTTCATCCGCTAGAACACAATTTGTCAAAGTTGGTTAAATAAGATTAATATTTAGCCGAGTTCAAGTGACCTTTATTAGTTAAATAGGATAAAACCTCAACAAAGTTACAAATAAATTTTCAAATTTATTCTATCAAGGTTTTCCACTTTTTCCACGAAGTTTTCATCCGCCTGATCACAATTTGTAAAAGTTGTTTAAAAATGATTAATATTTAGCCGAGTTCAACTGACCTTTATTAGTTAAATAGGATTAAACCGCATCAGAGTTACAAATAAATATTGAGACTTAGTCTATCAAGGTTTTCCACCTTTTCCACGAAGTTTTCATCCGCTAGAACACAATTTGTCAAAGTTGGTTAAATAAGATTAATATTTAGCCGAGTTCAAGTGACCTTTATTAGTTAAATAGGATAAAACCGCAACAAAGTTACAAATAAATTTTCAAATTTATTCTATCAAGGTTTTCCACCTTTTCCACGAAGTTTTCATCCTATAGAACACAATTTGTCAAAGTTGGTTAAATAAGATTAATATTTAGCCGAGTTCAAGTGACCTTTATTAGTTAAATAGGATAAAACCGCAACAAAGTTACAAATAAATTTTCAAATTTATTCTATCAAGGTTTTCCACCTTTTCCACGAAGTTTTCATCCGCTAGAACACAATTTGTCAAAGTTGGTTAAATAAGATTAATATTTAGCCGAGTTCAAGTGACCTTTATTAGTTAAATAGGATAAAACCGCAACAAAGTTACAAATAAATTTTCAAATTTATTCTATCAAGGTTTTCCACCTTTTCCACGAAGTTTTCATCCGCTAGAACACAATTTGTCAAAGTTGGTTAAATAAGATTAATATTTAGCCGAGTTCAAGTGACCTTTATTAGTTAAATAGTACTAAACCGCATCAGAGTTACAAATAAATTTTGAAACTTATTCTATCAAGGTTTTCCACCTTTTCCACGAAGTTTTCATCCGCCTGATCACAATTTGTCAAAGTTCGTTAAAAATAATTAATATTTAGCCGAGTTCAAATAACCTTTATTAGTTAAATAATATTAAACTACAACAAAGTTACAAATAAGTTTCCAGATTTATTGTATCAAGGTTTTTCACCTTTTCCACCAAGTTTTCATCCGCCTGAACACAATTTGTCAAAGTTGGTAAAAAATGATTAATATTTAGCCGAGTTCAAGTGACCTTTATTAGTTAAATAAGACTAAAACGCAACAGAGTTACAAATAAATTTTCAGATTTATTTTATCAAGGTTTTTCACCTTTTCCACCAAGTTTTCATCTTCCAGAAAACAATTTCTCAAAGTTAGTTAAATAAGATCAATATTTAGCTGAGTTCAACTGACCTTTATTAGTTAAATAGGATTAAACCGCATCAGAGTTACAAATAAATATTGAGACTTAGTCTATCAAGGTTTTCCACCATTTCCACGAAGTTTTCATCCACCAGAACACAATTTGTCAATGTTGGTCAAAAAGGATTAATATTCAGCCGAGTTCAAGTGACCTTTATGCTTTAGATAAGATTAAACCGCAACTGAGTTACAAATAAGTTTTCAGAATTATTTTAACAAGGTTTTTCACTTTTTCCACGAAGTTTTCATCCGCTAGAACACAATTTGTCAAAGTTGGTTAAATAAGATTAATATTTAGCCGAGTTCAAGTGACCTTTATTAGTTAAATAGGATAAAACCGCAACAAAGTTACAAATAAATTTTCAAATTTATTTTATCAAGGTTTTTCACCTTTTCCACCAAGTTTTCATCCTCCAGAAAACAATTTCTCAAAGTTAGTTAAATAAGATCAATATTTAGCTGAGTTCAACTGACCTTTATTAGTTAAATAGGATTAAACCGCATCAGAGTTACAAATAAATATTGAGACTTAGTCTATCAAGGTTTTCCACTTTTTCCACGAAGTTTTCATCCGCCTGATCACAATTTGTAAAAGTTGTTTAAAAATGATTAATATTTAGCCGAATTCAAGTAACCTTTATTAGTTAAATAATATTAAACTGCAACAAAGTTACAAATAAGTTTTCAGATTTATTGTATCAAGGTTTTTCACCTTTTCCACTAAGTTTTCATCAACCTGAAAACAATTTGTCAAAGTTGGTTAAAAATGATTAATATTTAACCGAGTTCAAGTAACCTGTATTAGTTAAATAGGATAAAACCGCAACAAAGTTACAAATAAATTTTCAGATTTATTTTATCAAGGTTTTTCACCTTTTCCACGAAGTTTTCATCAGCTTGAACACAATTTGTCAAATTTAGTTAATTAAGATCAATATTTAGCCAAATTCAAGTGACCTTTATTAGTTAAATAAGATTAAAACGCAACAGAGTTACAAATAAATTTTCAAATTTATTCTATCAAGGTTTTCCACCTTTTCCACCAAGTTTTCATCCTCCAGAAAACAATTTCTCAAAGTTAGTTAAATAAGATCAATATTTAGCTGAGTTCAACTGACCTTTATTAGTTAAATAGGATTAAACCGCATCAGAGTTACAAATAAATATTGAGACTTAGTCTATCAAGGTTTTCCACCTTTTCCACGAAGTTTTCATCCACCAGAACACCTTTATTAGTTAAATAGGTGTAGCGACCCTTTCGCGAGATTTTAAAATTTTAATAATTTAAGTGACGTGGGTAGGACTCGGAAGGGGTAGCACATTAGAATGCGATCTTACAACAATGGAAATTGACTCTTCCTCGATAAAATGCAATCCAAAGCGACTATGTGATTCGCCATTCGAGACCAGATGAGAACAGCCAGAATAAGAGTGAACTTACCGGTGTTGAACGCAGCAATCCTTGGTTTATCGATCCGCTATTGATTGAATTGCGAAGTGAAAAAGGTCAGAGACACAAATTAAGTATATAATCCAAGCAGTAAAATAACACAAACTTTGGTTTATTATTCACAATAAAAATTCTTAACAAGAAAAGATATGTCGCGGTTACAATATATTTCGTATATATGTATTATTTAGTCGCGAGAAAAACATGTGTCGTATATCGACGCTTGCATCAATCTGCCGCAGACCGTGCGGTCCGTCGTCAGCTGGACGACAACCGTGCGCGCCACCTAGTTGGTAGCCCGCGTTGGTTTGAATATTATTGAAAATTATAATATAATATATTTTAATAATAAGGGAGAATGAAATCGGAGGAAACTCGATAATAATAAAAACTAAATAGACGAATATAAAAATAATGTTTGGTTCGTTACACTCCCCTCTCCTATTTCGCAGTTACCTCCGGATTCATTTGCGTTCACCCTGTTCTGGCGAAATATGATCACTATTTGGTCATCATAGTCGCGTCTAATCTGGTCATAACTTAAATGAAAAAACTGAAATAATTATCAAAGTAAAAGTATAAAAATTAACTTTAAATAATTGTAAATAATTACACCCTTATTTCGGGTTTATAAATGTGAACTCGAGAAATATATAATGGAAATCTTTGTAAATGGCGAATGTATCACAGTCGCTTTCTCTCTCTTATGTATATTATTAATCGCTGATCTTCTTAAATTAAAAGAAACTAGACGTAATTGAGAAAATACAAATTAATGCTAAAATTTTTTTTTTTGATACTAAATTACTGAGTATTTTATAGAAAAGAAAAGTGTTATTTTTGGTTATCGCTAGAATAAGAAAAGAGACTTTTTTATTCTTCTTTGTCCTCTTGTTTCTCGATGTTGAGCTTTATGACTTCGGAGAGAGTTTGCCATAATGCTAAATTATCTTCATCTGATTCACAAGGTGACAACATGTTTGATACAATTCTTGGCAACCCTGAGTGAGCAGAAATTGACGCTTCCGGTAGAGCGATCGCGGATTCCAGAGGAACGCGTTGTGGAAGTGTTTCCCGGCTTGCAAGTGTTATTGATGCATTTCGGGATCCCTTCCGGACAGCACCTTTGGATACATCCTTTGGAACTAAAGCGGTGGATAGTTTAGCTTCTTTGAGTTGGTTTTCCAACTCCTGCATCGAGGCGTTTCTCTGAAGGATGCCATTCGCGATGAGTCTCTTGCGGCATTCAACGCAACTGGTATGGGGAAGATTTTTCGGTCTCCAACATCCTTTGCATCTCGCGTTTTCGGGAACATCAAATTTCTCCTCAGGAACATGAGGCCATGGGCATTCGGAAGTGCTGAAGTCTGGGCAGGAACACTTCTGGCAAAACCGCTGGTTGTAGGGCTTTTTGCAGATTCTAAACCCATGTCCTGTCTCGTTGCAGTTGAGGCAACCTTCTGGAGCTCGTGGACGAATGCGAATTTCTCGTAGTTCACTCTGCATTTTAAATACCTCGGATATCTTATGTTTGAAGAGATCGCGAGTTCGTTTGTGAAGGTTCTTCATGTAATAATAATCTGCCTCAAGATCATTATAATCTTTTTCATATGAGTCAACGTCCTTCTGTAGTTGTGAAGCCTTCTTCTTATATTGATCGGCCTCTTTTTGTAGATTGGCAACTTGCGAAGAGAGTTCTTGCCGTTCTTTGACTACTTCTGCGAGGAGTTTGTAGTTGGCGGTGATTTATTCTGCAGTGCCTGATACGGGTGATGCCTTGACCTGTTGGAGTTCTTGGCGTAGCGTCGCGATGACTGTATTCGCGTTAAAGACTTGATTCGCCAAGACACGTCGCATATTGAGCAGACTTTCCAAGTCTATCTTGTTGATCGCGATTAAACCGGATGGTTCTTCAGCAAACTCAGGGGTGGCGCATGCATTTTGTTCGTCGTCAGAGGATATCAGACGTACCATTGGAATCTCTGAGATATTGGTAGAAATTGTCGCGTCGGTGCTGTTGCTGGTATTCATGGCTGTGATGGATCTGTAAAAGAAAACAACGTAGTTCGCGACCTAAGGCCTTTTTTTGGCAAGTTTCAAATCGTTTACATGATATTTACCAAAAGCTTTGCCATGCGTATCGCCAATAACAACTACCATAGGTGACAATTTTTTTTGAATAATGGCTGGCCCTCTATATCGCGGTGCCAATTTGGAACTAAAATTTCGTGCAGCGTTGGAGAGAATATTATTTGGAAAGAACACGTGATCTCCAAGCTCAAAATTAGTATTATTTTTGCGATTTTTGTTAAAATTCTTACTCTGCCTCTTGGCGGCTTTGTACATTTCTGCCTCAACTTTTGATCGAAGCGCATCTATACGTTTTACGCGTTCGAGCCAGTCATTAGCGCTATCGACTGAAGTTATATCGTCATCGTTTACATTAGTCAATTGTTTGCCGGTGCGTCTCAGTTCACGGGCATGATTGATATACGCGGGTGTAACGCCGAGGGAAGAGTGTGTTGTGTTATTGTAAGCGAATTGTATTTCTTCTAGAAGGAAATCCCATTCGCGATGATCCTCGCCTAAAAGACTAGCAATCATAGTTTTCAAGTTGCGATTTACGCGTTCTACCGGATTGGATTGTGGGTGATACACTGGGGTAGTTCGCTGTTCAGATCCGATTTTATTTATGAAATTCGTAATATTGCGATTTATGAACTCTGTTCCATTGTCGGTTAGAAAGATTCTAGGGACTCCCCATCTATTGATAAGGGTGTTTAATGACCTTACTATTTTTGGTCCGTCCGCTGCCGATAATGGGAAACAATCTATGTATCTAGTATACATGTCTTCGCAAACTAAGATATAACGTTTACCCGATTTAGATCGTGGAAGAGGACCCATAATGTCGAGCGATACTATTTCCCATGGTTCCTTAATTTTGCGAGGGTACATTAAGCCTTGCGGTGGAGAATTCTTCGGTTTGCATTTAAGACATATCTCGCACTCGCTGATATAACGGTTAATGTCTTCACGCATACCGGGCCAATAATAAAGGTTAAGAATCGCGTGATATGTTTTATTGATTCCCTGGTGTGCCGATTGCGGTGTATCATGAAATTGTTTTATTATAGGGATAATTTCACCTTCTTTTAATACCTTTTTCCAGGCATTATTGTCGCCAATGCTTTCTTTAATTTGATTAGGTTTGTAATAGAATAACATATCACTCGCGTCAAGCCTGTATCGTTCGTAGCGCGTGGGGGTTTTTCGCACGTGTGCTACCATCTCATCGTACCACGATTGGTCACGAATGACATTCAGCCGCGCAGGGGGCGTGTCTTCTGAGATACTTTCGTATAGGCGAGAGAGAGTGTCCGGGGCCTCGTTCATTGTACCTTTACGGTGTTCAATTTTGACTTGATTTGCAGAAAGCTCGAGAGCCCATCGCGCAAGTCTACCTCGCGGATCTTTGATCCCTTGCAGCCAAATTAAACTAGAGTGATCGGTTATAACCGTAAACTCTGTGGCTTCGAGATAGCAGCGAAGTTTCTTAATCGCGAAAATTACGGCTAAGCATTCCTTTTCGGTGGTGGTATAATTTAATTCCGCACCCCTTAAAGGTCTGCTCAGACACGTAATAAGATATTCGCGTTCGCCATCTTTTTGCGTCAAAATTGCACCAATGCCTGTATCACTGGCATCTGTGTACAAAACGAATGGTAACCCGGGTCGCGGCGCAACAAGAGTCAAGGCATTCTTTAACGATTCCTTGACATCTTTGAACGATTTTTCATGTTCTACGGTCCAGTCCCAAGGTACCTTAGGGCTAGCTAACTTGTTAAGCGGCCCTTGCACTCGCGCGATGTTGCGTAAGTGGCGATGGTACCAATTCACTGAGCCGTTGAATTGTCGTAATTCTTTTCGATTTTTGGGAATCGGGCGATCAAGTATTGGTTCGATTCGCTTAGGGTTCGGTTTGAGGCCGTCTTTATCTAAGATAAATCCTAGGTACTCGACAGAGGACTTTGCAAAATAAGACTTTTCTTTATTAATCGAGAGTCCTGCTTCCTGTAAAATATTGAACACTATGTCCAATAATAGGAGGTGCTCCTCAAATGTACGCGAGATAATTATCCAATCATCTAAATACGCGTGAACCTGATCGGTGAATCTTTCTGGTAGATTGTTATCGCGAATGTACTTTACGAATCGTTCTTTTAGACGATCGGTTAGTGCTTGGAAAGTGGCCGGTGCGTTTGTAAGACCGAACGGCATTCGAACCCATTCAAATTGTCCACGACCGGGTACCACAAAAGCGGTGTACTCGCGCGACTTTGGATCTATCGGAATGTGATGGAAAGCATCAGTGAGGTCTATTGTACTAATGACATTGGCCTCAGATAATGCGTCCAAAATTGTATCCATTCGCGGTAACGGATATGCCGATTTCTTTGTATTTTTATTTAATTTGCGGTAATCTATACAGACTCTTGGTCTACCGTCTTTGCGATATGTCAAAACGACCGGACTTGCGTAACGGCCATTACTTTTTATTATAAATTTCTTTTCTAAATATTTATCAATTTGTTCATTAATAATTTTATTCGCTTCGGCGCTACGTCGGTAAGGTTTTAACTTAATCGGGGTTTCGTCAATTAATTCGATGACGTGTGTCGTTAAGTTAGTAATACCGGTATACGCGGCGAAATTTGATAATTTCTTCTCAATAAATTCATCAAGTGTTTTACGTTGCTCATTTGTTAATTCGATTAATTGCACTGAATTTAGAGAACTGCGCGAGTTTATAGTGGAACCTAATGAGCGTTGTATTTTTGACCCTTCGATGGACCAGTTACCTTGTGTGGCGTCTATAATGACTTTCCACGCGGTTATAAAATCCATACCGAGAATTATTGGTGTTGTAAGTCCGTCCAGGACTGTAAACCACAATTCGCCAATACAATCATTAATTTGTACTTTGAATTTTACTGAGAAACGGGGCGAGGCTACGTGATCGCGTTGAGCGAGTTGTACGCCGGCGCGCGTTATCTCGTCTGAAATAGGTTCACCGTTCGCGAAATCTTTTAATTTATCGTATAATTCTCCTGACATGAAGGTGCGATCGCTACCTGTGTCTAAGAGGCCTATATTCTCTTTACCGCCTATTTTAACAATAGTTGTTATAGTGCTACGCGTTTGAGAGGGATAGGGCAATGCGGGCCCTTTGTGTACTCTGCACTTGGCATTGTCAACTGTCGCTGAAAAGCAAGTAGTCGAGCTAGCTGTTGGCAGTGACGCCAGCGAGGATATGCTCGGTCCTACCGTACATTGTTGTTCGGTAGTGGGGAGCTCGTCGCTGTAGTCGGTGTACGCCGTCTCAGATTCTGAATAAATCGCGTCGTCATACTCACTCTCTGAATCACTAGTGTAATCTCTACCGGCATATGCTTGAGTAAGCGTTAATGCATTTTGAGAGATACACGTTGATTCGCAGGTGGCGTGGCTGACGTTCGGAGTTACGTTAGAATGCACTTTATCACGGTTACTTGAATTTACGATATTATTAGTATTTTTCGTAATTGATTGTCCGTATTTATCGCATTTATTTACTAATTTTTCGCCAGGGAGATTTATTCTCTCCTGGCATCCTTGTCGTTTTTTGGCGGATTTTGACCGAAAGGAGGAAAATCGCGATTGTAATTACCAAACCATGGTGGCATTAAAGGATGCGAGGGCGCTTGCGGACCTGGGAGGGGATGCGTCGCTTGTGCATTTTCTTGGTAATTCGGTGGGTAGTTTGGTGGGAATGGTAGGCCATTTTGATAATTTTGATAATAATCATAATTATGGTTGTAACCACGACCATAACCATTCCAGCCGTTACCACGACCTCGGTTATTATTTCTTTTTCCGCCTCGATAACTATTACCGCGACTGTCATTTTTGTATGATTTCTCGTCGCGATCCCGACCTTTGCGCGCAGGCGATCTACGTCTCTCCCCCCCTTTCTGCGATGAAGCGGAGCGAGATGAGCGTGAAGATCCTGAAGTAGAGCGGTGGCGCGACTTACGGGTAGTTGGTGGGGATGGGTGATTTTGTTTTTTCACCTTTTCGTTATCGCTTTTTGAAGTTTCGGTTTTAGTTTTATCGCCGTATAATTTTTGTTCTAATTTATTTAATTGCTTTTTGTAAATTTCTATTTTATTTAAATTTGTTTCTGGTTCTGCCTTGTTTTCCTTTTTATTATTTTTATTTTGTTTTGCTTTTATTTCCGGTTTATTTTCTGTAAGCGCGGTTGTTTGTGGAGTTTGATCGGTAGGAGGCGGTTGTGTATCTATTGCGTTTAACTGATTTTTTCCGCGCGCGTTACGAGATTTTTTTGAATCTATTTCTCGTAATTTATTCGTTAATTGCATTGTTGCAATTTTTTCTTCATATTTCCTGATTCGTGCAATTAAATCATCGAAAGTTAGAAAACTATCGCGGTCAAACTGCAAAATTAATTCGGAATGAAGAGCCGAATAGATTTTATCAAGTTGATTCTTTTCCGGAACTTTTTGCTGTAATTTATTAAAAAGCGCGCTTATCCGTATGACGAATTCGATTCCGGTTTCGTTTTCAAGTTGTACCGCGCGCTGAATTTTATTTGTGATCTGTTGATCGTCATTCGCGTCGCCAAATGTTCTTCGAAATTTGGCTGCGAATTCAGCCCACGTTTGCCAGGTAGTTCGGAATGTCGCGAACCATGTGTACGCTTTGTCCGAAAAGACCTGGGATAACGTTTGTAACACGTCGTCCGGATCGATCGCGGATGCTATTAATTTGCGTTCGAATTCATCGATAAATTCATCTGCATCTAATTTACCTGGAAATTTTAATTCCCATGATTTTATTATTTTATGCAAATTTGGTACAAAGTTTCTGGGTGATGGCGGTGGAGGCGCGATGGGGTTAGGTGGCGCTGCTTGTTGCGATTGTGTGGGTGGGGCATTATACAATGTCGATGTTTGACTTCTTTGGTTAAGTACATCGTTAAATTGTAATGTGCGTGGAGGGCGAGTTGCTCTTATGGAGGGAGTTCCAAAATTGAGTGGGGGGAAAGTATATGTAGTTGATGTTCCCCTACTCGGCATTGCGCCTGCTGTTGTATTCGCGGTGGTCACCGTAGTAGTAATGGTAGTAGTGGTGGGGGGCAGCGCGGTTAGTTGTGATATGTTCAATCCATTGGCATCGAATTGATTGTCTATGGATTCCCATCGTGAGTCACGCCAGGGAGATTGAATTTGTTTTAATTGTAATTCAAAAACTTTTTGTGACAAATTCTCTATCGCGGTTGTTGTCTCTGTGCGGAATTTTTCAATAGCTTGAGAAGTTTCACTTCTAACTGCATTGATTTCGCGACAATTTTTCGCGTATAGGTCTTGTATTTGTGTGTTGGAATTTTTTAGATGACGTTCGAGCATGCTTTTAATTTCGTTTTTAAATTCATTATTTTGTTCTGATTGATTAGTATTAATTGTTTCGAAATGATTTAAAAATTGTTTAAATTGCGAATGAGTGATTGGTGTATCTCTACTTGTGGGCTTTTCACAGTCTTGTGTGGAAGTTTGGATTTTTTTGATTGTTCCTGTTCTGAGAGAGTTGAGGGGTTCAGTCCAAGCGTTTTGTTGTGTGCTTGTACTGCTTTGCGTTGTATCGCGAGCGCTTTGCGTTTCGGGGTTAACGCTTTGTGTTAGGTTGGGAAGGCTTTGCGCTTCGTCGCTGATTTCCTCACTTGTCTCGGGGTTGGGAACCGCTGGGTTTTGTTCTCGGGTCTCCTGTGGTTGAGAACCAGATGGTGGTGTTCGGGGTATCCTGCTTTGGGATTCGAACGTCCCTGTCTGTGATCTCGTGGTCATTTTGCTGTGTGGGTTGTGATGATCGTCTTTTCGTGTCATTTTTTTTTTTTTTAGAGAAAAAAAAAATTTGTAGAGAAAGAGAAAAAAAAAAATTTTTTAATGTGATTTTAAATATGGAGAATTTTTTTCAATTTGTTAAAATTTAGCAAATTAATTTTGATAAAAGAGAAAAAAAAATTTTTTTATAAAATTCAAATATTAATTTAAAGAGCAAAATTTTGTAGGTAGTATAATTTCGTTTGAAATTGATAAGTGACCAAGAGACAGAGTCGAGTTGTGAAAATAAACACAGCTGTGTTTTGATTAACGCGATTGAGCCTGTAGATCACCCGTTCGATTGTGGCAAAAGGGAATGTGGCCACTATTATTAATTTTTAAGTAATAAAATTTTGTCACTCATGGTTGATGTAATTTAACATAGTAATTAGTTATTCGCAATTTTTATATAATAATAGAAAAAATTATTTTATCATAGCAGAAGCAAGGAAAACAAAATTATATATATAATTATTATTATTTTTTTTTTGGCTAAGCAGAAGCAGAAATTCATGCGCAAAAGAATTAATTTTATATTTAATGCGATAAAGGCAAGTACAGTGTATATATATATACATATATATTTTTTCTTTTATAATTTACAAAGCATTTTTTTTTTAAAAAAGCGTAAATTTGAGAGAGATGCGAGCGTGCGATTATATTATTAGAATAGCAGGATCGTTTATATTTTGCGAGAGAGCTTGCTGTAAGATCGATTCTTTTATTTTGTGTTTATTGTGAGAAAAAAAATTATTTAATCTTTATTAGAAGATTATAGATTTAATTTTCAATTGTTAACTCAAAAAAACACTAAAATAAATGCGAGATTCTTTGCTTGAAAAGGCCACGTGGTGACGCCATTTTGGAAACCCGTGAAATTTTCCAGCAAGAATAGTCGCGTAAAAGAAAAAGGGAAAATAATTTTATATGAGAAAAAAAAATTTTTTTTTTTTTTTTTAACATACGTTGAGCGCCATAAATGTAGCAATGCACATTTTGGCTTAAAAATAAAAATGTTAATCCGACAATTAACACACGTTGGGCGCCAAAAATGTAGCGACCCTTTCGCGAGATTTTAAAATTTTAATAATTTAAGTGACGTGGGTAGGACTCGGAAGGGGTAGCACATTAGAATGCGATCTTACAACAATGGAAATTGACTCTTCCTCGATAAAATGCAATCCAAAGCGACTATGTGATTCGCCATTCGAGACCAGATGAGAACAGCCAGAATAAGAGTGAACTTACCGGTGTTGAACGCAGCAATCCTTGGTTTATCGATCCGCTATTGATTGAATTGCGAAGTGAAAAAGGTCAGAGACACAAATTAAGTATATAATCCAAGCAGTAAAATAACACAAACTTTGGTTTATTATTCACAATAAAAATTCTTAACAAGAAAAGATATGTCGCGGTTACAATATATTTCGTATATATGTATTATTTAGTCGCGAGAAAAACATGTGTCGTATATCGACGCTTGCATCAATCTGCCGCAGACCGTGCGGTCCGTCGTCAGCTGGACGACAACCGTGCGCGCCACCTAGTTGGTAGCCCGCGTTGGTTTGAATATTATTGAAAATTATAATATAATATATTTTAATAATAAGGGAGAATGAAATCGGAGGAAACTCGATAATAATAAAAACTAAATAGACGAATATAAAAATAATGTTTGGTTCGTTACATAGGATAAAACCGCATCAGAGTTACAAATAAATATTGAGACTTAGTCTATCAAGGTGTTCCACCTTTTCCACGAAGTTTTCATCCACCAGAACACAATTTGTCAAAGTTGTCAAAAAGGATTAATATTTAGCAGAGTTCAAGTGACCTTTATGCTTTAGATAAGATTAAACCGCAACAGAGTTACAAATAAGTTTTCAGAATTATTTTAACAAGGTTTTTCACTTTTTCCACGAAGTTTTCATCCGCTAGAACACAATTTGTCAAAGTTGGTTAAATTAGATTAATATTTAGCCGAGTTCAAGTGACCTTTATTAGTTAAATAGGATAAAACCGCATCAAAGTTACAAATAAATTTTCAAATTTATTCTATCAAGGTTTTCCACCTTTTCCACGAAGTTTTCATCCGCTAGAACACAATTTGTCAAAGTTGGTTAAATAAGATTAATATTTGGCCGAGTTCAAGTGACCTTTATTAGTTAAATAGTACTAAACCGCATCAGAGTTACAAATAAATTTTGAAACTTATTCTATCAAGGTTTTCCACCTTTTCCACGAAGTTTTCATCCGCCTGATCACAATTTGTCAAAGTTCGTTAAAAATAATTAATATTTAGCCGAGTTCAAGTAACCTTTATTAGTTAAATAATATTAAACTACAACAAAGTTACAAATAAGTTTCCAGATTTATTGTATCAAGGTTTTTCACCTTTTCCACCAAGTTTTCATCCGCCTGAACACAATTTGTCAAAGTTGGTAAAAAATGATTAATATTTAGCCGAGTTCAAGTGACCTTTATTAGTTAAATAAGACTAAAACGCAACAGAGTTACAAATAAATTTTCAGATTTATTTTATCAAGGTTTTTCACCTTTTCCACCAAGTTTTCATCCTCCAGAAAACAATTTCTCAAAGTTAGTTAAATAAGATCAATATTTAGCTGAGTTCAACTGACCTTTATTAGTTAAATAGGATTAAACCGCATCAGAGTTACAAATAAATATTGAGACTTAGTCTATCAAGGTTTTCCACCTTTTTCACGAAGTTTTCATCCACCAGAACACAATTTGTCAATGTTGGTCAAAAAGGATTAATATTCAGCCGAGTTCAAGTGACCTTTATGCTTTAGATAAGATTAAACCGCAACTGAGTTACTAATAAGTTTTCAGAATTATTTTAACAAGGTTTTTCACTTTTTCCACGAAGTTTTCATCCGCTAGAACACAATTTGTCAAAGTTGGTTAAATAAGATTAATATTTAGCCGAGTTCAAGTGACCTTTATTAGTTAAATAGGATAAAACCGCAACAAAGTTACAAATAAATTTTCAAATTTATTCTATCAAGGTTTTCCACTTTTTCCCCGAAGTTTTCATCCGTCTGATCACAATTTGTAAAAGTTGTTTAAAAATGATTAATATTTAGCCGAGTTCAACTGACCTTTATTAGTTAAATAGGATTAAACCGCATCAGAGTTACAAATAAATATTGAGACTTAGTCTATCAAGGTTTTCCACCTTTTCCACGAAGTTTTCATCCGCCTGATCACAATTTGTAAAAGTTGTTTAAAAATGATTAATATTTAGCCGAATTCAAGTAACCTTTATTAGTTAAATAATATTAAACTGCAACAAAGTTACAAATAAGTTTTCAGATTTATTGTATCAAGGTTTTTCACCTTTTCCACTAAGTTTTCATCAACCTGAAAACAATTTGTCAAAGTTGGTTAAAAATGATTAATATTTAACCGAGTTCAAGTAACCTTTATTAGTTAAATAGGATAAAACCGCAACAAAGTTACAAATAAATTTTCAGATTTATTTTATCAAGGTTTTTCACCTTTTCCACGAAGTTTTCATCCGCTTGAACACAATTTGTCAAATTTAGTTAATTAAGATCAATATTTAGCCGAGTTCAAGTGACCTTTATTAGTTAAATAAGATTAAAACGCAACAGAGTTACAAATAAATTTTCAAATTTATTCTATCAAGGTTTTCCACCTTTTCCACCAAGTTTTCATCCTCCAGAAAACAATTTCTCAAAGTTAGTTAAATAAGATCAATATTTAGCTGAGTTCAACTGACCTTTATTAGTTAAATAGGATTAAACCGCATCAGAGTTACAAATAAATATTGAGACTTAGTCTATCAAGGTTTTCCACCTATTCCACGAAGTTTTCATCCACCAGAACACAATTTGTCAATGTTGGTCAAAAAGGATTAATATTCAGCCGAGTTCAAGTGACCTTTATGTTTAGATAAGATTAAACCGCAACTGAGTTACTAATAAGTTTTCAGAATTATTTTAACAAGGTTTTTCACTTTTTCCACGAAGTTTTCATCCGCTAGAACACAATTTGTCAAAGTTGGTTAAATAAGATTAATATTTAGCCGAGTTCAAGTGACCTTTATTAGTTAAATAGGATAAAACCGCAACAAAGTTACAAATAAATTTTCAAATTTATTCTATCAAGGTTTTCCACTTTTTCCACGAAGTTTTCATCCGCCTGATCACAATTTGTAAAAGTTGTTTAAAAATGATTAATATTTAGCCGAGTTCAACTGACCTTTATTAGTTAAATAGGATTAAACCGCATCAGAGTTACAAATAAATATTGAGACTTAGTCTATCAAGGTTTTCCACCTTTTCCACGAAGTTTTCATCCGCTAGAACACAATTTGTCAAAGTTGGTTAAATAAGATTAATATTTAGCCGAGTTCAAGTGACCTTTATTAGTTAAATAGGATAAAACCGCAACAAAGTTACAAATAAATTTTCAAATTTATTCTATCAAGGTTTTCCACCTTTTCCACGAAGTTTTCATCCGCTAGAACACAATTTGTCAAAGTTGGTTAAATAAGATTAATATTTAGCCGAGTTCAAGTGACCTTTATTAGTTAAATAGGATAAAACCGCAACAAAGTTACAAATAAATTTTCAAATTTATTCTATCAAGGTTTTCCACCTTTTCCACGAAGTTTTCATCCGCTAGAACACAATTTGTCAAAGTTGGTTAAATAAGATTAATATTTAGCCGAGTTCAAGTGACCTTTATTAGTTAAATAGTACTAAACCGCATCAGAGTTACAAATAAATTTTGAAACTTATTCTATCAAGGTTTTCCACCTTTTCCACGAAGTTTTCATCCGCCTGATCACAATTTGTCAAAGTTCGTTAAAAATAATTAATATTTAGCCGAGTTCAAGTAACCTTTATTAGTTAAATAATATTAAACTACAACAAAGTTACAAATAAGTTTCCAGATTTATTGTATCAAGGTTTTTCACCTTTTCCACCAAGTTTTCATCCGCCTGAACACAATTTGTCAAAGTTGGTAAAAAATGATTAATATTTAGCCGAGTTCAAGTGACCTTTATTAGTTAAATAAGACTAAAACGCAACAGAGTTACAAATAAATTTTCAGATTTATTTTATCAAGGTTTTTCACCTTTTCCACAAAGTTTTCATCCTCCAGAAAACAATTTCTCAAAGTTAGTTAAATAAGATCAATATTTAGCTGAGTTCGACTGACCTTTATTAGTTAAATAGGATTAAACCGCATCAGAGTTACAAATAAATATTGAGACTTAGTCTATCAAGGTTTTCCACCTTTTCCACGAAGTTTTCATCCACCAGAACACAATTTGTCAATGTTGGTCAAAAAGGATTAATATTCAGCCGAGTTCAAGTGACCTTTATGCTTTAGATAAGATTAAACCGCAACTGAGTTACAAATAAGTTTTCAGAATTATTTTAACAAGGTTTTTCACTTTTTCCACGAAGTTTTCATCCGCTAGAACACAATTTGTCAAAGTTGGTTAAATAAGATTAATATTTAGCCGAGTTCAAGTGACCTTTATTAGTTAAATAGGATAAAACCGCAACAAAGTTACAAATAAATTTTCAAATTTATTTTATCAAGGTTTTTCACCTTTTCCACCAAGTTTTCATCCTCCAGAAAACAATTTCTCAAAGTTAGTTAAATAAGATCAATATTTAGCTGAGTTCAACTGACCTTTATTAGTTAAATAGGATTAAACCGCATCAGAGTTACAAATAAGTATTGAGACTTAGTCTATCAAGGTTTTCCACCTTTTCCACGAAGTTTTCATCCACCAGAACACAATTTGTCAATGTTGGTCAAAAAGGATTAATATTCAGCCGAGTTCAAGTGACCTTTATGCTTTAGATAAGATTAAACCGCAACTGAGTTACTAATAAGTTTTCAGAATTATTTTAACAAGGTTTTTCACTTTTTCCACGAAGTTTTCATCCGCTAGAACACAATTTGTCAAAGTTGGTTAAATAAGATTAATATTTAGCCGAGTTCAAGTGACCTTTATTAGTTAAATAGGATAAAACCGCAACAAAGTTACAAATAAATTTTCAAATTTATTCTATCAAGGTTTTCCACTTTTTCCCCGAAGTTTTCATCCGCCTGATCACAATTTGTAAAAGTTGTTTAAAAATGATTAATATTTAGCCGAGTTCAACTGACCTTTATTAGTTAAATAGGATTAAACCGCATCAGAGTTACAAATAAATATTGAGACTTAGTCTATCAAGGTTTTCCACCTTTTCCACGAAGTTTTCATCCGCCTGATCACAATTTGTAAAAGTTGTTTAAAAATGATTAATATTTAGCCGAATTCAAGTAACCTTTATTAGTTAAATAATATTAAACTGCAACAAAGTTACAAATAAGTTTTCAGATTTATTGTATCAAGGTTTTTCACCTTTTCCACTAAGTTTTCATCAACCTGAAAACAATTTGTCAAAGTTGGTTAAAAATGATTAATATTTAACCGAGTTCAAGTAACCTTTATTAGTTAAATAGGATAAAACCGCAACAAAGTTACAAATAAATTTTCAGATTTATTTTATCAAGGTTTTTCACCTTTTCCACGAAGTTTTCATCCGCTTGAACACAATTTGTCAAATTTAGTTAATTAAGATCAATATTTAGCCGAGTTCAAGTGACCTTTATTAGTTAAATAAGATTAAAACGCAACAGAGTTACAAATAAATTTTCAAATTTATTCTATCAAGGTTTTCCACCTTTTCCACCAAGTTTTCATCCTCCAGAAAACAATTTCTCAAAGTTAGTTAAATAAGATCAATATTTAGCTGAGTTCAACTGACCTTTATTAGTTAAATAGGATTAAGCCGCATCAGAGTTACAAATAAATATTGAGACTTAGTCTATCAAGGTTTTCCACCTTTTCCACGAAGTTTTCATCCACCAGAACACAATTTGTCAATGTTGGTCAAAAAGGATTAATATTCAGCCGAGTTCAAGTGACCTTTATGTTTAGATAAGATTAAACCGCAACTGAGTTACTAATAAGTTTTCAGAATTATTTTAACAAGGTTTTTCACTTTTTCCACGAAGTTTTCATCCGCTAGAACACAATTTGTCAAAGTTGGTTAAATAAGATTAATATTTAGCCGAGTTCAAGTGACCTTTATTAGTTAAATAGGATAAAACCGCAACAAAGTTACAAATAAATTTTCAAATTTATTCTATCAAGGTTTTCCACTTTTTCCCCGAAGTTTTCATCCGCCTGATCACAATTTGTAATAGTTGTTTAAAAATGATTAATATTTAGCCGAGTTCAACTGACCTTTATTAGTTAAATAGGATTAAACCGCATCAGAGTTACAAATAAATATTGAGACTTAGTCTATCAAGGTTTTCCACCTTTTCCACGAAGTTTTCATCCGCCTGATCACAATTTGTAAAAGTTGTTTAAAAATGATTAATATTTAGCCGAATTCAAGTAACCTTTATTAGTTAAATAATATTAAACTGCAACAAAGTTACAAATAAGTTTTCAGATTTATTGTATCAAGGTTTTTCACCTTTTCCACTAAGTTTTCATCAACCTGAAAACAATTTGTCAAAGTTGGTTAAAAATGATTAATATTTAACCGAGTTCAAGTAACCTTTATTAGTTAAATAGGATAAAACCGCAACAAAGTTACAAATAAATTTTCAGATTTATTTTATCAAGGTTTTTCACCTTTTCCACGAAGTTTTCATCCGCTTGAACACAATTTGTCAAATTTAGTTAATTAAGATCAATATTTAGCCGAGTTCAAGTGACCTTTATTAGTTAAATAAGATTAAAACGCAACAGAGTTACAAATAAATTTTCAAATTTATTCTATCAAGGTTTTCCGCTTTTCCACCAAGTTTTCATCCTCCAGAAAACAATTTCTCAAAGTTAGTTAAATAAGATCAATATTTAGCTGAGTTCAACTGACCTTTATTAGTTAAATAGGATTAAACCGCATCAGAGTTACAAATAAATATTGAGACTTAGTCTATCAAGGTTTTCCACCTTTTCCACGAAGTTTTCATCCACCAGAACACAATTTGTCAATGTTGGTCAAAAAGGATTAATATTCAGCCGAGTTCAAGTGACCTTTATGTTTAGATAAGATTAAACCGCAACTGAGTTACTAATAAGTTTTCAGAATTATTTTAACAAGGTTTTTCACTTTTTCCACGAAGTTTTCATCCGCTAGAACACAATTTGTCAAAGTTGGTTAAATAAGATTAATATTTAGCCGAGTTTAAGTGACCTTTATTAGTTAAATAGGATAAAACCGCAACAAAGTTACAAATAAATTTTCAAATTTATTCTATCAAGGTTTTCCACTTTTTCCACGAAGTTTTCATCCGCCTGATCACAATTTGTAAAAGTTGTTTAAAAATGATTAATATTTAGCCGAGTTCAACTGACCTTTATTAGTTAAATAGGATTAAACCGCATCAGAGTTACAAATAAATATTGAGACTTAGTCTATCAAGGTTTTCCACCTTTTCCACGAAGTTTTCATCCTATAGAACACAATTTGTCAAAGTTGGTTAAATAAGATTAATATTTAGCCGAGTTCAAGTGACCTTTATTAGTTAAATAGGATAAAACCGCAACAAAGTTACAAATAAATTTTCAAATTTATTCTATCAAGGTTTTCCACCTTTTCCACGAAGTTTTCATCCGCTAGAACACAATTTGTCAAAGTTGGTTAAATAAGATTAATATTTAGCCGAGTTCAAGTGACCTTTATTAGTTATATAGGATAAAACCGCAAAAAAGTTACAAATAAATTTTCAAATTTATTCTATCAAGGTTTTCCACCTTTTCCACGAAGTTTTCATCCGCTAGAACACAATTTGTCAAAGTTGGTTAAATAAGATTAATATTTAGCCGAGTTCAAGTGACCTTTATTAGTTAAATAGTACTAAACCGCATCAGAGTTACAAATAAATTTTGAAACTTATTCTATCAAGGTTTTCCACCTTTTCCACGAAGTTTTCATCCGCCTGATCACAATTTGTCAAAGTTCGTTAAAAATAATTAATATTTAGCCGAGTTCAAGTAACCTTTATTAGTTAAATAATATTAAACTACAACAAAGTTACAAATAAGTTTCCAGATTTATTGTATCAAGGTTTTTCACCTTTTCCACCAAGTTTTCATCCGCCTGAACACAATTTGTCAAAGTTGGTAAAAAATGATTAATATTTAGCCGAGTTCAAGTGACCTTTATTAGTTAAATAAGACTAAAACGCAACAGAGTTACAAATAAATTTTCAGATTTATTTTATCAAGGTTTTTCACCTTTTCCACCAAGTTTTCATCCTCCAGAAAACAATTTCTCAAAGTTAGTTAAATAAGATCAATATTTAGCTGAGTTCAACTGACCTTTATTAGTTAAATAGGATTAAACCGCATCAGAGTTACAAATAAATATTGAGACTTAGTCTATCAAGGTTTTCCACCTTTTCCACGAAGTTTTCATCCACCAGAACACAATTTGTCAATGTTGGTCAAAAAGGATTAATATTCAGCCGAGTTCAAGTGACCTTTATGCTTTAGATAAGATTAAACCGCAACAAAGTTACAAATAAATTTTCAAATTTATTCTATCAAGGTTTTCCACTTTTTCCACGAAGTTTTCATCCGCCTGATCACAATTTGTAAAAGTTGTTTAAAAATGATTAATATTTAGCCGAATTCAAGTAACCTTTATTAGTTAAATAATATTAAACTGCAACAAAGTTACAAATAAGTTTTCAGATTTATTGTATCAAGGTTTTTCACCTTTTCCACTAAGTTTTCATCAACCTGAAAACAATTTGTCAAAGTTGGTTAAAAATGATTAATATTTAACCGAGTTCAAGTAACCTTTATTAGTTAAATAGGATAAAACCGCAACAAAGTTACAAATAAATTTTCAGATTTATTTTATCAAGGTTTTTCACCTTTTCCACGAAGTTTTCATCCGCTTGAACACAATTTGTCAAATTTAGTTAATTAAGATCAATATTTAGCCGAGTTCAAGTGACCTTTATTAGTTAAATAAGATTAAAACGCAACAGAGTTACAAATAAATTTTCAAATTTATTCTATCAAGGTTTTCCACCTTTTCCACCAAGTTTTCATCCTCCAGAAAACAATTTCTCAAAGTTAGTTAAATAAGATCAATATTTAGCTGAGTTCAACTGACCTTTATTAGTTAAATAGGATTAAACCGCATCAGAGTTACAAATAAATATTGAGACTTAGTCTATCAAGGTTTTCCACCTTTTCCACGAAGTTTTCATCCACCAGAACACCTTTATTAGTTAAATAGGATAAAACCGCATCAGAGTTACAAATAAATATTGAGACTTAGTCTATCAAGCTGTTCCACCTTTTCCACGAAGTTTTCATCCACCAGAACACAATTTGTCAAAGTTGTCAAAAAGGATTAATATTTAGCCGAGTTCAAGTGACCTTTATGCTTTAGATAAGATTAAACCGCAACAGAGTTACAAATAAGTTTTCAGAATTATTTTAACAAGGTTTTTCACTTTTTCCACGAAGTTTTCATCCGCTAGAACACAATTTGTCAAAGTTGGTTAAATAAGATTAATATTTAGCCGAGTTCAAGTGACCTTTATTAGTTAAATAGGATAAAACCGCAACAAAGTTACAAATAAATTTTCAAATTTATTCTATCAAGGTTTTCCACCTTTTCCACGAAGTTTTCATCCGCTAGAACACAATTTGTCAAAGTTGGTTAAATAAGATTAATATTTAGCCGAGTTCAAGTGACCTTTATTAGTTAAATAGTACTAAACCGCATCAGAGTTACAAATAAATTTTGAAACTTATTCTATCAAGGTTTTCCACCTTTTCCACGAAGTTTTCATCCGCCTGATCACAATTTGTCAAAGTTCGTTAAAAATAATTAATATTTAGCCGAGTTCAAGTAACCTTTATTAGTTAAATAATATTAAACTACAACAAAGTTACAAATAAGTTTCCAGATTTATTGTATCAAGGTTTTTCACCTTTTCCACCAAGGTTTCATCCGCCTGAACACAATTTGTCAAAGTTGGTAAAAAATGATTAATATTTAGCCGAGTTCAAGTGACCTTTATTAGTTAAATAAGACTAAAACGCAACAGAGTTACAAATAAATTTTCAGATTTATTTTATCAAGGTTTTTCACCTTTTCCACCAAGTTTTCATCCTCCAGTAAACAATTTCTCAAAGTTAGTTAAATAAGATCAATATTTAGCTGAGTTCAACTGACCTTTATTAGTTAAATAGGATTAAACCGCATCAGAGTTCCAAATAAATATTGAGACTTAGTCTATCAAGGTTTTCCACCTTTTCCACGAAGTTTTCATCCACCAGAACACAATTTGTCAATGTTGGTCAAAAAGGATTAATATTCAGCCGAGTTCAAGTGACCTTTATGCTTTAGATAAGATTAAAACGCAACTGAGTTACAAATAAGTTTTCAGAATTATTTTAACAAGGTTTTTCACTTTTTCCACGAAGTTTTATCCGCTAGAACACAATTTGTCAAAGTTGGTTAAATAAGATTAATATTTAGCCGAGTTCAAGTGACCTTTATTAGTTAAATAATATTAAACTGCAACAAAGTTACAAATAAGTTTTCAGATTTATTGTATCAAGGTTTTTCACCTTTTCCACTAAGTTTTCATCAACCTGAAAACAATTTGTCAAAGTTGGTTAAAAATGATTAATATTTAACCGAGTTCAAGTAACCTTTATTAGTTAAATAGGATAAAACCGCAACAAAGTTTCAAATAAATTTTCAGATTTATTTTATCAAGGTTTTTCACCTTTTCCACGAAGTTTTCATCCGCTTGAACACAATTTGTCAAATTTAGTTAATTAAGATCAATATTTAGCCGAGTTCAAGTGACCTTTATTAGTTAAATAAGATTAAAACGCAACAGAGTTACAAATAAATTTTCAAATTTATTCTATCAAGGTTTTCCACCTTTTCCACCAAGTTTTCATCCTCCAGAAAACAATTTCTCAAAGTTAGTTAAATAAGATCAATATTTAGCTGAGTTCAACTGACCTTTATTAGTTAAATAGGATTAAACCGCATCAGAGTTACAAATAAATATTGAGACTTAGTCTATCAAGGTTTTCCACCTTTTCCACGAAGTTTTCATCCACCAGAACACCTTTATTAGTTAAATAGGATAAAACCGCATCAGAGTTACAAATAAATATTGAGACTTAGTCTATCAAGGTGTTCCACCTTTTCCACGAAGTTTTCATCCACCAGAACACAATTTGTCAAAGTTGTCAAAAAGGATTAATATTTAGCCGAGTTCAAGTGACCTTTATGCTTTAGATAAGATTAAACCGCAACAGAGTTACAAATAAGTTTTCAGAATTATTTTAACAAGGTTTTTCACTTTTTCCACGAAGTTTTCATCCGCTAGAACACAATTTGTCAAAGTTGGTTAAATAAGATTAATATTTAGCCGAGTTCAAGTGACCTTTATTAGTTAAATAGGATAAAACCGCAACAAAGTTACAAATAAATTTTCAAATTTATTCTATCAAGGTTTTCCACCTTTTCCACGAAGTTTTCATCCGCTAGAACACAATTTGTCAAAGTTGGTTAAATAAGATTAATATTTAGCCGAGTTCAAGTGACCTTTATTAGTTAAATAGTACTAAACTGCATCAGAGTTACAAATAAATTTTGAAACTTATTCTATCAAGGTTTTCCACCTTTTCCACGAAGTTTTCATCCGCCTGATCACAATTTGTCAAAGTTCGTTAAAAATAATTAATATTTAGCCGAGTTCAAGTAACCTTTATTAGTTAAATAATATTAAACTACAACAAAGTTACAAATAAGTTTCCAGATTTATTGTATCAAGGTTTTTCACCTTTTCCACCAAGGTTTCATCCGCCTGAACACAATTTGTCAAAGTTGGTAAAAAATGATTAATATTTAGCCGAGTTCAAGTGACCTTTATTAGTTAAATAAGACTAAAACGCAACAGAGTTACAAATAAATTTTCAGATTTATTTTATCAAGGTTTTTCACCTTTTCCACCAAGTTTTCATCCTCCAGTAAACAATTTCTCAAAGTTAGTTAAATAAGATCAATATTTAGCTGAGTTCAACTGACCTTTATTAGTTAAATAGGATTAAACCGCATCAGAGTTCCAAATAAATATTGAGACTTAGTCTATCAAGGTTTTCCACCTTTTCCACGAAGTTTTCATCCACCAGAACACAATTTGTCAATGTTGGTCAAAAAGGATTAATATTCAGCCGAGTTCAAGTGACCTTTATGCTTTAGATAAGATTAAAACGCAACTGAGTTACAAATAAGTTTTCAGAATTATTTTAACAAGGTTTTTCACTTTTTCCACGAAGTTTTATCCGCTAGAACACAATTTGTCAAAGTTGGTTAAATAAGATTAATATTTAGCCGAGTTCAAGTGACCTTTATTAGTTAAATAATATTAAACTGCAACAAAGTTACAAATAAGTTTTCAGATTTATTGTATCAAGGTTTTTCACCTTTTCCACTAAGTTTTCATCAACCTGAAAACAATTTGTCAAAGTTGGTTAAAAATGATTAATATTTAACCGAGTTCAAGTAACCTTTATTAGTTAAATAGGATAAAACCGCAACAAAGTTTCAAATAAATTTTCAGATTTATTTTATCAAGGTTTTTCACCTTTTCCACGAAGTTTTCATCCGCTTGAACACAATTTGTCAAATTTAGTTAATTAAGATCAATATTTAGCCGAGTTCAAGTGACCTTTATTAGTTAAATAAGATTAAAACGCAACAGAGTTACAAATAAATTTTCAAATTTATTCTATCAAGGTTTTCCACCTTTTCCACCAAGTTTTCATCCTCCAGAAAACAATTTCTCAAAGTTAGTTAAATAAGATCAATATTTAGCTGAGTTCAACTGACCTTTATTAGTTAAATAGGATAAAACCGCATCAGAGTTACAAATAAATATTGAGACTTAGTCTATCAAGGTGTTCCACCTTTTCCACGAAGTTTTCATCCACCAGAACACAATTTGTAAAAGTTGTTTAAAAATGATTAATATTTAGCCGAATTCAAGTAACCTTTATTAGTTAAATAATATTAAACTGCAACAAAGTTACAAATAAGTTTTCAGATTTATTGTATCAAGGTTTTTCACCTTTTCCACTAAGTTTTCATCAACCTGAAAACAATTTGTCAAAGTTGGTTAAAAATGATTAATATTTAACCGAGTTCAAGTAACCTTTATTAGTTAAATAGGATAAAACCGCAACAAAGTTACAAATAAATTTTCAGATTTATTTTATCAAGGTTTTTCACCTTTTCCACGAAGTTTTCATCCGCTTGAACACAATTTGTCAAATTTAGTTAATTAAGATCAATATTTAGCCGAGTTCAAGTGACCTTTATTAGTTAAATAAGATTAAAACGCAACAGAGTTACAAATAAATTTTCAAATTTATTCTATCAAGGTTTTCCACCTTTTCCACCAAGTTTTCATCCTCCAGAAAACAATTTCTCAAAGTTAGTTAAATAAGATCAATATTTAGCTGAGTTCAACTGACCTTTATTAGTTAAATAGGATTAAACCGCATCAGAGTTACAAATAAATATTGAGACTTAGTCTATCAAGGTTTTCCACCTTTTCCACGAAGTTTTCATCCACCAGAACACCTTTATTAGTTAAATAGGATAAAACCGCATCAGAGTTACAAATAAATATTGAGACTTAGTCTATCAAGGTGTTCCACCTTTTCCACGAAGTTTTCATCCACCAGAACACAATTTGTCAAAGTTGTCAAAAAGGATTAATATTTAGCCGAGTTCAAGTGACCTTTATGCTTTAGATAAGATTAAACCGCAACAGAGTTACAAATAAGTTTTCAGAATTATTTTAACAAGGTTTTTCACTTTTTCCACGAAGTTTTCATCCGCTAGAACACAATTTGTCAAAGTTGGTTAAATAAGATTAATATTTAGCCGAGTTCAAGTGACCTTTATTAGTTAAATAGGATAAAACCGCAACAAAGTTACAAATAAATTTTCAAATTTATTCTATCAAGGTTTTCCACCTTTTCCACGAAGTTTTCATCCGCCTGAATACAATTTGTCAAAATTGGTAAAAAATGATTAATATTTTGCCGAGTTCAAGTGACCTTTATTAGTTAAATAGTACTAAACCGCATCAGAGTTACAAATAAATTTTGAAACTTATTCTATCAAGGTTTTCCACCTTTTCCACGAAGTTTTCATCCGCCTGATCACAATTTGTAAAAGTTGTTTAAAAATGATTAATATTTAGCCGAATTCAAGTAACCTTTATTAGTTAAATAATATTAAACTGCAACAAAGTTACAAATAAATTTTCAGATTTATTTTATCAAGGTTTTTCACCTTTTCCACCAAGTTTTCATCCGCCTGAACACAATTTGTCAAACTTGGTAAAAAATGATTAATATTTAGCCGAGTTCAAGTGAACTTTATTAGTTAAATAAGACTAAAACGCAACAAAGTTACAAATAAATTTTCAAATTTATTCTATCAAGGTTTTCCACTTTTTCCACGAAGTTTTCATCCGCCAGATCACAATTTGTAAAAGTTGTTTAAAAATGATTAATATTTAGCCGAGTTCAACTGACCTTTATTAGTTAAATAGGATTAAACCGCATCAGAGTTACAAATAAATATTGAGACTTAGTCTATCAAGGTTTTCCACCTTTTCCACGAAGTTTTCATCCGCTAGAACACAATTTGTCAAAGTTGGTTAAATAAGATTAATATTTAACCGAGTTCAAGTGACCTTTATTAGTTAAATAGGATAAAACCGCAACAAAGTTACAAATAAATTTTCAAATTTATTCTATCAAGGTTTTCCACTTTTTCCACGAAGTTTTCATCCGCCAGATCACAATTTGTAAAAGTTGTTTAAAAATGATTAATATTTAGCCGAATTCAAGTAACCTTTATTAGTTAAATAATATTAAACTGCAACAAAGTTACAAATAAGTTTTCAGATTTATTGTATCATGGTTTTTCACCTTTTCCACTAAGTTTTCATCCGCCTGAACACAATTTGTCAAAGTTGGTAAAAAATGATTAATATTTAGCCGAGTTCAAGTGACCTTTATTAGTTAAATAAGACTAAAACGCAACAGAGTTACAAATAAATTTTCAGATTTATTTTATCAAGGTTTTTCACCTTTTCCACAAAGTTTTCATCCGCTTGAACACAATTTGTCAAATTTAGTTAATTAAGATCAATATTTAGCCGAGTTCAAGTGACCTTTATTAGTTAAATAAGATTAAAACGCAACAGAGTTACAAATAAATTTTCAGACTTATTTTAACAAGGTTTTCCACCTTTTCCACGAAGCTTTCATCAACCTGAACACAATTTGTCAAAGTTAATTAAAAATGATTAATATTTAGCCGAGTTCAAGTGACCTTTATTAGTTAAATAAGATTAAAACGCAACAGAGTTACAAATAAATTTTTCGACTTATTCTACCAAGGTTTTCCACCTTTTCCACCAAGTTTACATCCTACAGAACACAATTTGTCAAAGTTAGTTAAATAAGATCAATATTTAGCCGAGTTCAACTGACCTTTATTAGTTAAATAGGATTAAACCGCATCAGAGTTACAAATAAATTTTGAAACTTATTCTATCAAGGTTTTCCCCATTTTTCAACAAAGTTTTCATCCGCCTGAAAACAATTTGTCAAAGTTGATAAAAAATGATTAATATTTAGCCGAGTTCAAGTGACCTTTATTAGTTAAATAAGACTAAAACGCAACAGAGTTACAAATAAATTTTCAGATTTATTTTATCAAGGTTTTTCACCTTTTCCACGAAGTTTTCATCCGCTTGAACACAATTTGTCAAATTTAGTTAATTAAGATCAATATTTAGCCGAGTTCAACTGACCTTTATTAGTTAACCCTTTGTGTCATGCTGGGTCTCTCAGAGACCCACTTACATTTTTCTAGTTTAAAGATTTACATATTGAGCGGATTGATTTAAAACTTGTTACTCGGGGGTTGTCGGGGTCGCTGATTGTGAATGCGGCATCAGTTTTTGAAAATTCAAAATGGCGGATCCAATATAGCCACATCAAACTACGTTAGCTGATATAGGGACAGCAAACAAATTTGCTGTGGGGTTAAAAAAAATTGCTGTGTCAGTAAATTTTTAAAAATTAAGACTGATATTGTTTATCATAGCAAACTTTTTCGTTGTCATAGCAAACAATTTAGCTGTGGTTACTAATTTTGATAAAACCGATATCAAACATCAGTTTGCATCTATAAGCAATTATTTAGTTTTATATTTTCTCGTTCACCATATTGGATCCGTCATTTTGAATTTTCAGAAACTAACATTGGATTCGTAATCAGTGACCTCGAAAATACCTGAATAACAAGTTTTAGACGAATTTGCCCATTTTTAGTAAGTTATTAAATTAAATTAATCTATTTATTTTATTGAACGATACCACGATACGATTAATTGTTTCCAAACGTGCCAAATCGTGACACGACCCAACACTTTCTTAAAATTCAACAACATTTCGTGTCCGAGACAGTCCCTGGAAAATTCAAAATGTCGAATGAAAAATTGATCAGATTCGTTTAAAACTCGTTTCTTGGTGGTTTTCGGGGTCGCTGATTACGAATTTGAAATCTGCTTTTGAAATTAAAATTTGTCTGTAACTCGTTAGTCAGGGTTTTCTAATCCGTTGCTTACAACTGTACAGCCGGGTTTCAAAAATTTTAAATGTATCCAATCTAACCAAATGCATCCTGACCAAACAAATATATTAAAAATTGTTTCGTATAAGGAGAAAATATTTTCTTTCTCGATTTCAGATTCGTAATCAGCGACCCCAAAAACTCCCCAAGAAACGAGGTTCAAACGAATCGGATCAATTTTTAATTTTTTTCATCTATCATTTTGAATTTTCAGAAACCGATATCAGATTCGTAATGAGCGATCCCGAAAACCTCCGAGTAACGAGTTTCAAACGAATCCGATCAATTTTTCATTTGCCATATTGGATCCGCCATTTTAAATTTTCAAAAACGGATTTCAGATTAAATTAAAATTATTTAATATTTCCAAAACATATTAAACAACGGAATTATCATCTATTCAAAATCTTAGCGGCTTGCCCTGTGCTTCTTGACTGCGCTTGCGTTTTACTTTCTCCGAACAGACAGAAAATTCCGCGGGACTGATAAATGTGCGCGCCACTTTAATTCTTTAACGGAACTGGACTGATTCCTCTACTGTCGACCTTTTGTCGTAATGTTGTATTTGTGGCTTCACAGTGAGACACACTTTTAACACAACGTGAAATAAAATATTTTTCATTATATTTTTTCACAATATGGAATATTTTTAGAATTTATTAATGAGATAATTTATACTCGATCCTCATCTATTTAAAAATAACAATAGTAGTACTGCATTATGTGCTTTTCGTTCAGTATTCAATAAAGGTATACAACACTGATTCAAGAATTCATATTTTAATTTTTTCCGTTTACTGTGGTTCGAATATCCTCATAACTTAAAGATATCATTAAGATATCCTAAAATTGTCCCTAGGATAACCCTAAGAGATCTTACGAATATCCCTAGAACATCTTAGGGATATTATAAGGATATTAAGAGGATCATCAATGGGTATTCTCTGGGCATGCAGATGTGTCTTCAGGACATATTTCGCCACACTCTAAGATATTCTTAAAATATCCTGCCGATATCCTTAGGACATCTATAGAATATTCCGGAATATTCAGTGCTGTAAGCGTAGATCATTTTCTACGCTCTGAAACTACTTCCTGGAATAAAAAATTATTTCATTTTAATTGAGTTTGTAGCAATTTGTAGTTTGTGTGGTTTTGGTTGCAAAAAATAATTTAATTCAAAGTTTATATAATTTACTTATTTTGAATTGAAAAAATAATTTTATTTGTTTCTAAAACACAAGGTACAACAGGAAGGTAAGCATACATTTTTCAAAAGAATATTCAGAAGTTTGTATCGTTTTAGTTGCAAAAATAATAAGAAATTAGTTTCGAGGTTCAAATAATTTACTTATTTTATATCAAAAAAACTATCTTCTTTGTTTCTTATACCTATTTTACAATAGAAAGATGAGAAAAACATTTTCGAATGAAACTCTAAAATTTTGTATTTGGTGTAGTTTTATAATTTCAAATATAATTTCCTTTGAGATTTAATAAATACAGTTCCTTTTTTGCATTGTTAGTGATAAAAATTTTTTTTTTGGAAAATTGTTTGAATATTTTATTTTTTAAACTATAAAGAAATGTGACGAATCTAACAATGTTATCACACTATTGATAAATTTTTGTTATTAATTTATAGAAAATTTACTTCCATTGATGTATTATAGTATACTAAATACATTTGATCGAATCCCTCACAACAAAAGTACATCCTTTGGATATTTTCAGGATATCCTTAAATCGTCCCCAGGATATTCAAACTGCCTCTATAAAGAATATTTTTCGGATATTCCTGCGAAAATCTATGGAAATCCTGAGGATATCCAAATGCCTCTATGAATGATATTTTTCGGGTATCTCCACGATATCTTACGGATATCCTACAGATATCCTCAGAAAATCCTATGAATATTCTTAGTAATTTATACATTTTAATTAGATTAATGCTTCGTAGAAACCATCCTTTTGGCAACTACATACATATACACAAACTTCTAATATTGTTATTAAAACATTTTGTGTTAATTATTGGATTCATATAATTTAATTTTACAGAAAATGCCTTTTTTTTACCACGACGGCTACAAATATAGAAGAGATGTGCGGTGCAAAAAAACAGAAATTTACAGGTTATAATTATAATTAATAAAACTAAGTTTTTGAATGTTTACTGATAATGCAATTGCTAATTTTGTATATTTTTAATCAAACAATAAGTTTATTTTCTAAATGTGTTAATGAAATTGAGAGAGGCAGTATTTTTGTTAATTTTTTTATAGATATTTTGAAAAAAACGTCTTTTTTAATATTTTGTAAAAATTTTAATTAATTCTTAAATATTAATTAACGGTTCTAAATGTTCTTGGGCTCTTCATAAAAAAAGTTTTCTATAGAATGAAAATCTCTTCTGACATTAACGTTTTTTCCTTTCAAAAACGTAAGTTATCAAAGTCGTACCAAAAAATTTAAAATAATTTTTTTATTTGATAAATTTTTAAAATATAATCTTATGATTCTTATTACTATATATTTAAAGTCGGGCAAACTTTTCGTGTCAAAAGGTGGTAAACCGTTATTATTGCAAGGTTGCCATACAAATTTTATTTTGTTTTTTCATTAACTATGATGAAAATATAATTTTAATAGGTTTTAAATTATAAAAAAATAAGACAATAATTTCAAGGATTAAAACTTTGAATTAAAATTTTTTTAAGTTTAGTTGTATTATTAGATATTTGATATTTTTCTAGTATTTTTCATAAAATTCCTTGCCTTTTTCATGATTTCTGTTAACCGTGTAAATAGTACATTTGTATAGTAAGCCCAACTACTGGCACGAGAATGTTGACCTACTTTAAGTCGACCAAAAATTCGTACCTGGGATAAAAATTCTTTCTTCTTACAATGTTGTCATCTTTCAGAAAAAAAATAGAAATTTTTTTTATGTTTTCAATTTTTTTATTTCATTTTTTTTTATTTTTCATATAAATTTTATGATGTTTTTCATTTATTAAGAAATGGGTGGTCTCATAATTCTGACTGATTTTGTATTTTTTTAAGAAATATTATGTTGTTATGTTTATATTTATTGCTTTTATAATAAAATGAATTGATATTTTTAATATTAAATATAATACAAAATTATAATTATTTAAAATAATATAAAAAGATGTAGTCATCGCACATCGCCTGCAATACATTGCAATGGTCAACTTCAAAAGCGCGCAGGAAGGTTGACTGTAACAAAAAGCCATTCATGCTGGAAGGATAAAAATATTGAATATAATGAGCTGGCGAGTGCAGAGATGGTAAAACGTTGTGCAAATATAACAATATCCTGCCGAAAAATTTTTGATGACGTTGTGGAAGAGTGAGTGATCTGTAGCATCAAAATACGAATACGTACACGGAGAAAAAAACGAAGCGAATATAGTAGAGACAGGAAATATTCTACAAATATCGTAGATGAGCGCACGCGCGAAAGTACTATAGTTACTGTCTACTATTTTCGCTTGATTTTTTCTTTGTATATAATATACCTATAAAATGAGACAGAAATAAAACAAAACCTTTAATGTTTTAACAGTTCCGACATTTTAATAAAAAAATAAAATATAAAAGTAGTTAAACCAAAATAAAAATTTATGTCATACGCTGATCAATCCTAAAGCTATGATTCCAAGTTTAAATTAAGCTTTAAGCCATGATAAGAAGTATAAATCAAACCTTGATTCATGATCAAGTTTTAAGCCCTAATCAAGCCTTGAGACATGATTCAGAGTTTAAATCAAGACTTGAACCATGATTCAGAGTCTGCATCAAGTTTTGAGTCATGTTAGGGACTTAAACCATGATCCATAATCTGATTCTACATTTGAGCTATGATCAATCCTGAAGCAATGGTTCCGAATCTAAACTAAGCCCTGCATCGTGATCCAAAGTTTAAATATTTACTCGAAACATGATCAATCCTAAAGCCATGTTTCTGAGAAGGAATCAAGTTTTGAGCAGTGGTCCAAAGTGATTCTACACTCGACCCATGATCAATCCTGAAATTATAATTCTGATTCTGAATAAAGTCTTGAACCATGATCCAAAGTGCGCCACTAGTTTCGATCCATGATCATTCCTGAAGCAATGGTTCCGACTCGAAATTAAGCTCTGGACTGTGATCCAAAGTCTGAATCTGTTCACAAGCCATTATCCATCCTAAGGCCATGTTTCTGAGTCGGAATTTAGTTTTGAGCAGTGGTCCAAAGTGATTCTACACTCGACCCATGATCAATCCTGAAATTATAATGCTGATTCTGAATAAAGTCTTGAACCATGATCCAAAGTGCGACACTAGTTTCCATCCATGATCATTCCTGAAGCAATGGTTCCGACTCGAAATTAAGCTCTGGACTGTGATCCAAAGTCTGAATCTGTTCACAAGCCATGATAAATCCTGATGCCATGTTTCTGAGTCGGAATCAAGTTTTGTGCAATGGTCCAAATTGATTCCAGACTCGAGTCATGACTCGAGACATGAACCAAAGTCTGAAGTTATATTCGAGCCATGATCAATTCTGTAGCAATGGTTCTTAGTCTGAATCAAGTATTGAGCAAAGATCCAAAATCTGAATTAAGATTGAAGCAATGGTTCCGACTTTATATTAAGCTCTGGACCGTGATCCAAAGGCCTAATCTCTAAACGAGCCATTATCCATCCTAAGGCCATGTTTCTGAGTCGGAATTTAGTTTTGAGCAGTGGTCCAAAGTGATTCTACACTCGACCCATGATCAATCCTGAAATTATAATGCTGATTCTGAATAAAGTCTTGAACCATGATCCAAAGTGCGACACTAGTTTCCATCCATGATCATTCCTGAAGCAATGGTTCCGACTCGAAATTAAGCTCTGGACTGTGATCCAAAGTCTGAATCTGTTCACAAGCCATGATAAATCCTGATGCTATGTTTCTGAGTCGGAATCAAGTTTTGGAGCAATGGTCCAAAGTGATTCTAGTCTCGATCCATGATCATTCCTGAAGCAATGGTTCCGACTCGAAATTAAGCTCTGGACTGTGATCCAAAGTCTGAATCTGTTCACAAGCCATGATCCATCCTGATGCCATGTTTCTGAGTCGGAATCAAGTTTTGTGCAATGGTCCAAATTGATTCCAGACTCGAGTCATGACTCGAGACATGAACCAAAGTCTGAAGTTATATTCGAGCCATGATCAATTCTGTAGCAATGGTTCTTAGTCTGAATCAAGTATTGAGCAAAGATCCAAAATCTGAATTAAGATTGAAGCAATGGTTCCGAATTTAAATTAAGCTCTGGACCGTGATCCAAAGGCCTAATCTGTAAACGAGCCATTATCCATCCTAAGGCCATGTTTCTGAGTCGGAATTTAGTTTTGAGCAGTGGTCCAAAGTGATTCTACACTCGACCCATGATCAATCCTGAAATTATAATTCTGATTCTGAATAAAGTCTTGAACCATGATCCAAAGTGCGACACTAGTTTCGATCCATGATCATTCCTGAAGCAATGGTTCCGACTCTAAATTAAGCTCTGGACTGTGATCCAAAGTCTGAATCTGTTCACAAGCCATGATCCATCCTGATGCTATGTTTCTGAGTCGGAATCAAGTTTTGGAGCAATGGTCCAAAGTGATTCTAGTCTCGACCCATGATCAATCCTGAAGCAATGGTTCCGACTCTAAATTAAGCTCTGGACTGTGATCCAAAGTCTGAATCTGTTCACAAGCCATGATCCATCCTGATGCCATGTTTCTGAGTCGGAATCAAGTTTTGTGCAATGGTCCAAATTGATTCCAGACTCGACCCATGACTCGAGACATGAACCAAAGTCTGAAGTTATATTCGAGCCATGATCAATTCTGTAGCAATGGTTCTTAGTCTGAATCAAGTATTGAGCAAAGATCCAAAATCTGAATTAAGATTCGAGCAACGATTAATTCTTAAGCAATTGTTCAGAGTCTAAATTAAAAAATGGGCGATGATCCAAAATCTGAATCGAGATTCGAGCCATTATCAATCTCAAAACAATGATTCATACTCTGAATTAAGCCATAGGTTGTGATTCAAACTCTGAATCTTTACTTGAGCGATGATCAATCATGAAGCCATGATTCTGAATCTGAATCAAGCCTTGAACCACATTAAAGCTTCAAGCCTTAGTAAAGTCTTGAGCATCCAATTTGTTATCTACGATCCGAGAGTAACCAATTTAAAGCATATCTGATGTATTTCAAAAATTTGACTGTTATAATGTTTCCGACATTTTGAATTTTTAAAAACTTACATTGGATTTGAAATCAGCGTAATGGTATTGCTGCAAGGTTAACGTTCAGTATTTCGCCAGTACCACGCCGGTTGTAAATTTTTGCTTATGAAATGTCGAAACGTTAAAACTATAATTATATTTTTAAAGCCTGTTTATGTGAAATAATATCTACATTAAAAATATTTTTTAAATATTTTGTTGTTCCATCAACCTAATAAAATTATTTAAAACCGATTTACACAGATTTAAAAAAAAAGAAATGACTGTAACGTTAGAATGGATTAGTGTAAAACGAATGTTATTGCGTCAAAGAAAGAAATCAGGCTTTTCCCAACCTAGTTCATTGAAAGAAATGGGACTCAAAATAATCACATTATTATGTTTTACGGATATATTTCAAGGGATGGTCGAAAGTAAAGAAGGCACTGCACTCATTTTTTCCACACCAAAATTTTTAAAATTTTTAAATGACAATGCGTCAGAAATATATATGGATGGAACATTTGATGTAAATATTAATTGTATTATTATTATGCACTATTGAAAATTAAGTTCTTTGAACTGAATGATATAGGGTCAGCTGCGAATCTTACATCTTATTGTTGAATAGTAATCACCAATATTTTCTGTGTGCAAGATCTGACTTATAATTTGTAATCAGCGACTCCAAAAATCTCCGAGTGGCAAGGATTAAACAACTTTGATAAATTTTTTAAACAAGTTTCATGAAAATCTGTCATATTAGATCCGTCACCAACTCTGATTCTATATGTTCGTGGTCCACCTCTTGGAGGGCATTTCGTAATTCCGTGTTCATGCCGACTAAGTTTGTTCCATTGTCGGAATGAATTTCGGTCGGGTTACCACGACGTCCCATCATGCGTCTAAGGCACATGATGGCAGAGCTGGTGTTCAATGATGCAGCCAATTCGATGTGAACAGCCCTGGTGGTTAGGCAAGTGAACAAGACTCCCCATTGTTTCTCATGTCGTTTTCGAATTGTTACTAACATGGGACTGAAGTAATCCAATCCACAGAAGTTGAATGGTCGTTGATGGTGTCCTAGTCTTCCGGGGGGTAAATCTCCCATTCGTGGGAATGATGGCTTTGCTCGCAAATTTCTACACCATTGAGATTTCGCTGACATGGACGTGACGGTTGGCCTCAGTTTCACGATCCAATATTCCTGCCTGATTTCGTTAATCACTATTTCGGGCGTTGCATGCCCCCACCTTTTCGTGGCGGTCTTGTATCATCATTTTTGAGAAATGATTCTTTCCATTTAGTATTATGGGGGTTTTAAGTGTAGGTGGTACGTCTTCGGCAGCATTGATCCTTCCATCTATTCTTAAGATGCCTTCACCGTCAAGCATCGGAGTCAATTGGTAAATTCTACTTTCCTTAGGGACTGGTTTTCCCTCCTTTATCGCCTTTATCTCTCTTGCAAAATCTTCATGTTGAACTCGTTTAATCCATATTCTCTTACCTTTCTCCATAAGGTCCACTGTGATCTGGGTTTATTCCCTTTCATCGATCAATCGAGAGTAGGAACAGAGCGGTGCTGCGTATGAGGCAGAGGAACTTTGATATCCGATTTATATTCGGTAGTTCGGTTGTCCCTGTCACGGTAGTTGCGACAAAGCCCTTTTTGAACTCATTTTTCGGTAGTCTTTCCATTTCCAAGGTTGGTTGGTCTGGCCATTGCCTTCATCCGAGCATAGGTATTCTGGACCTTATATATTGACGCGTGGCTAATGGTAGAGTTATCAGTAGTTGTGCGCGTTCTTGAGGCGCCGTAGATAGTATGGTCAAGGCCGATGGACATACGAGTTCTCCATGCATAGTTGGGATTAACACTTAGACGAGACCCAGATTTACTACGAGGAATATGATCTGTGTCGATACTTGCGTGGTGGTTTGAGTCGCGGCTGTTGGATGACCCAGCTGACCCTACAATGTAAAACTACAATATTATATAAGAATAATATAATAAAAGAGAACGTTCACAAATGATGTCACACACTTTTTTAAGATTTTGATCCCTACCCCTCTATCATACTATTTTAATATATATTTTTTATATAAATATACAGTGTGCTATGTTTGTCAAAGACCCACCCCTCCCTCTTCAGAGCGTGATATCATTTGTAAACACTCCTTAATATAATATTTCAAAATACGTACAATTTCGTATCAGGTGTGTCCGAATGTCAAAAAAATTTGTCAATTGTATACTATCATAACACGTGTCATGAACAAGGTAAACATGAATTAAAAATCCATTTTTCTAGAGTAATGTTTTATACATCAGTATCAGGGACCTTCATAGAATCAAAACAAAATTCAAAAACTTTTGTTTTAATTCAGATCAAGATATCAGAATCAGAAGTCAAGTTTGTTCAGTTTTAATTCGAAAATGAGAATCAAAAGTTAACTACATTAAGTTTTGATTCTGGTACATAAATCAAAATTCTAGTTTATTAAAATTTTTATTCTGAAATCAGAATTAAAAGTCAAGTTTGTTAGGTTTTGATTGCAAAATCAGAATCGAAAAATAACTTAGTTTCGATTCGGTTTAGTGCACGAAACGAATGTAGAATGTACTTTAGATATCGTCGTTTAAACGAAACGAAAGTTTTTCAGATTACTTTTGTTTCGATTTACCAAACTGAATCAAAAGTCTATTCGACTTTCCTTTCGTTACAAATATTGAAACAAAATCAAAATTTGACTTTCTTGAAGTCCCTGATTAATAGGCATAGAATTTCAATTTCTCTTCATAATATTTTAAATTTTATAATAAATCTTATAATTGCTAGGGAGTTGGTACTATCTTCATTTTAATGAATCGAAAAACAGGTGACCTGTATAATAAGATTTTCGAATTCATATTAAACCTTTGCCCAAATTTAAAACAAAATGTCAAGCACGTTATGGCCGATTTTGAATCAACTCTTAGAAAAATCGTGAAGAAATTCTTCGTTAATGCTGAGCAACACGGTTGCTGGTTTCATTATGGCAAGGTATCACTAATTATTATAAAATAATAATCATTTTTTTTCAAGAATCTTTCGAATAAATTATCATTAAACTCAAAACTTATGAGTTTCTTAAGGCATTCAATAGATATTATTAATAACCGAATCAATCAGGGATAAGTATAAAATCAAATGATCGTATATAGCTTTTTTACTAAATACAATATCAAAAGTTTGTTTTAAGAAGAAAAAAACATTTGATTAAAAAATTAAGTGGGAGGTGGAATATGGGAAGTAGAATAAAAGGGACAAGGTGGGAAGTGAATATTGAAAATTTGGAAGTGGAAAGTGAAATGTGGGAGGTGAAAACTGGAAATAAAGAAATTGAAAGTAGGAAGTGGATATTGGAAATTTTTAAGTGGAAAATGGAAAGTGTAAAGTATTTTTAAGAAATGAAAATTGAAAGTAGGAAGTGGAAAATGGGAAGTAGAAAGTGAAAAGTGTTATTACGAAATGGGAAATTGGACATGGAACTTGAAAGTGAAAAGTGAAAGTTAAGAAGTGGGAAGTGGATATTGGAAATGTGAAATAAACAGTGAGATGTGGAAGTTAAGAAATGGAAAGTAGGAAGTGGAAAATGGAATGTGGGAAGTAGAAAGTGTTATTAAGAAATGGAAAATATTATTGAAGTTGAAAAAGGAAAGTGAGTAGTGGAAATTAAGAAACGAAAAGTGGGAAGTGGATATTAGAATTGTGGAAGGGAAAAGTGAGAAGAGAAAATTAAGAAATGGAAAGTGGGAAGTAGTTATTGTAATTGTAGAAGTAAAAAATTGGAATTTGCTAAATGGGAACTGAAAAGTGTTATTGAGAAATGGGACATGGAAATTAAAAAATAAGACGTGAGCAGTAAAAATTAAGAAGTAGGTAGTGGCTATTGGAAATTTGGAAATGAAAAATGTAAAATTGGAAGTGGAATGTGAAGTGTTATTAAGAAATGTGACATGGAAATGGAAAGTAGGCAGTGAAAATTAAAAAGTGAGAAGTGGATATTGGAAATTTAGATGCAAAAAATGTAAAATGGGAAGTGAAATGTGAAAGTTAATATATGGAAAGTAGGAAGAGAATATTGGAAATTTGGAAGTGGAAAATGTGAAGTAGAAAGTGTTACAGTAGAACCCTGGTTATCCGAGCTAATGTGGACCGGACCCACCTCGGATAAAGCGACAACTCAGATAACACGGACTTTTATTTTAGCATATGTAATTTAACATTGTCTGTTTAAAAAAGTCATTACTGCACACGAAAAAGGGATTTTTATATTCATATTTTATAATAAATTAACCAATTTACTAAAATACAAGTAATTTTTCAAAAAGGTTTTAAATATTTATTAAATATAATTACTCAAAAATTTACATATTTATATGTAATACTTTTTCAATATACTTTGTTGATTCTAAAATATTATTTTCTTTAAACAAACTTTCTTTACAATAATGAAAACAAGATTTAGAATCTTTTTAAACAATTAATAAAGAAAGAACATTTTTATCGATATATATCGATGTTTGACTACAATATCACAATAAAAAATATAATACTTTTCCATAATTTCAATAGAAGATGATAATTTATGATTTAAAGAAGCTTGTGATATTGGTTTTGCCGAAAACACCCTAAGATAATGAGGTTTGACTTTTTCTGACGCCACCTAAGATAATCGAGATCTCGGATAAAGCGAGCTCGGATAACCGGGGTTCTACTGTATTAACAAATAGAAAATGGGATTTGGAAGTTGAAAAAGGAAAGTGAGAAGTGGAAATTAAGAAACGGAAAGTGGGAAGTAGATATTGTAATTGTGGAAGTGGAAAGTGAAACGTGGGAAGTGAGAAGTGGAAATGGGTAAATGAATAATGGGAAGTACTAATTAGAAAGTCAAAAGTGGGATGTGAAAAGTGGGATAATAAGAAAATTCAGATTTAATTTCATAAAGTAAAAAATTAAGTTCATAATTAAATAATTTAGTTCATAAAGTAATTAATGAAATTCGTAGGCATTAAGAAAAAGGTGGAAAAAAGAAGGGTTAAAAAATGCCAACAAGAAAATATTAAAAATGTCTATTAATATGGCATTATTACCTATTGATAAGTTTGGAGAATGCTTCAAATTAATGGAGAACGAAGTACAGTATTACCATCCAAGATTCCACAAAGCATTAAAAAAATATTTAGCCTACATAAAGAAAAATTGGTTGCCAATAAAGGAAATTGTGTCGGTATATAGATTGCCTCAGCGCACAAATAATCTTTGTGAATCCTTAAATAGTAGGCTAAAAAGTAAATTAGGAGGCAAGAAACCGAGAGTGTGGCAATTTACTGGTATGAATTTAAAAATTTGGAATTAAATAATTTCTTAAAATAAATAAGTATTAGAGACCCGGCGGTATGGAACACCTTTTACTTTTTGCTAATTATCTTCCTCATTTTAAAATTATTTCAAATATAATTGTAAAGAAAAGTTACTTTAATTTTTAAAAAAATCCCCGCGTGAAAGAACTTGGCTCTTTCGAATCTTCCTTTAAGCTTGCTTTTTTATGAGGGAAGTGGAAAATCTGCATAACCCTTGGTATCCAAGGCAGATACCTAGTGCCCGGTGCTCTGAGTTCATGTGGGGATGACCGTTTTTGGTCTGATCGACCCACTAAAAAGCACACCCTTTGGCTGGACTAATTCTTACACTACGAAACTGCTGTCAAGCTTTAAACTGCGTGAAGGTCCCTGCGATCTCGCTATCGCGACCCTTGCCTTCGCCGATCTTACTGGCCTACTTGGCATTAGCTTTTGCGAGAGTCTTCTTGACTTCCTCGAGGGCTGACCTAAAGACTCTACACGCTCCACTTTCAGCGACGTGGTTGAAAGGAACATTGTCGCCGGACTTCGCTTTGCACAAGAAGCAACTTGGGCTGGTCTTGCAATCTCCAAACTAATTATCGGCTTTCCTCCACTTAAAGCACGCAGCCGATCTGTATGCTTCCTTGCAGCTTCTTGCCAGATAGCCGTAACCCAGGAATCGGTGACACCGGACGACCATGACTCTGCTTTTTATATAGCAGCACATAAAGCTAATCTTTATGCGTTCCAACTCCTCTAGTCTGGCAGCCTCTTCTAGGTCAGTGACAACAACTTCAAACTTCATCCCTCGCTTGTTGGGCCCTAAGACCGTCACCTTCCTGCTTTCTGGCTTCCCGAGTTCACATTCTAGCGCTTTCTGAACTTCTACTTCATGGGTAAGGAAATACAGGTCGCGGATTTCGAATATAACCTTCCGATCCCCCGTTTGCACTTTACCTATGTTGCCAACAGCCTTGATCACTTTGGCGGTAAAAGCTACCTTATCCGAGTCACCTCCGACCCTGATCAAGAGGTCTCCCTTTTTAGTGGGCCTTGCGTGTGTGTGGCTGATGTGAGGATTAACTTCCTTGTGAAGCTTTCCCAACACATCAGCATACGTCATACCTGAAGCTAATCGGACAACCACTGTTGATCCTCTCTAATCATTTGTCTTGTTGGACTGCTTCGGCTTTGGTGACTCCGTCACCTTGACATCCTTCCTTAATGGAGGTACTTTCTCCATTTTCTTTTTTAGTTCGGCTTTTGTCTCTTCCGGACTGCCGGCACTTTGTTTTTTTTGCGCATCCATGACTGCATGTCGAAGACGTTTTCATGGATACTCTCTCACCTATTGGTCCGGTCCTCCCGGTTGCATGTTGCAAAGCCTAAAGCGGAATTCCATTTCACATCTTCTTTATCAGCTTCTGCGTGCTTCTGTTTCGTCAAATTTACAAGGTCCCGAAGAACCTTTAATCCATCCTTGATGGTTCGATTAACGTTCTTCTGAATGTCTCAAGATTTCACCATCTTGACGACCTCCTCTTCGAACCTCAGAAGGAACTCCGATTCTTCCTTTCTCAAACTGACGCATATGTCCCGTTCCTTGTTTATGGCATTGTTGTCTAGGTCAGACGGAATCAAACTTCTTCCGCTGCTGACACTCGAAACGCTTGAAGCACTTCCTCTTCTACTCCTAAGTCTTTCCAAACGGACCTGGATAACATTAAGAAACTGTGTGCCTCGATGTTCCATCCTCCTTGTACATTGAATGCTGCAGCACCCAAGGTGTACAATACTGCAGCACTGTTGCCACTAGATTTTGACACTGTGAAGCTAACCTGCTCAACTCTAGCACCGCCAGGCCTAGGGTATCCCTCCCGTGCATCGTAAACATCCTTATTCAATCCTTTGCTTTATATATATATATATATTTCTCCCCACTATACATCTTGGTTTTTGGAAGTCATTTAGTGAAAAGCCCACCACGACGACAAGGACTAACAAGCATTTATAAAAATCTTGGTATCAGAAAAACATCAGCAGGGTCCTTGAAACTCGCTTAAAGCTACCTCTAAGATCGCTCATACCCCATTGCTTGAACTTTTTCCAAACTTATTCGCCCTATTCGTTAAAAAAAACTCGAGTTTTTAGTAATCTCTCAGAAAACTTAGAGAGCGCTATGAGCGAGCCAAGTTTTTTTCACGCGAGATGATATGGTATCCCTTATAGATTTTTATTATCTTTTTGAAGCAGTATAAGTGTTTCCAAACGCCCCAGGTAGAGGCGTGTTTGAACATTTCACGTAGAGTAGTGAATCAGAAGTAAAATTATCATTTAAATCTTTCATAAATTAATATATTGCTTCCTCATAGTTAAAGTATTTTTTTGATGAAATATTTTGAATGAGATTTTTGTCCATTTTTCGAGTATATCTTTTTCCAGTGATGATATTCAAAAACGATTGTTTGCAAAAATATTTAAGTTATTTATCCTCTATATCAAACTTTTTTGACCCTAAGTTTGAAAAAAAGTATTAACACCTATAGATATTTATATTTTAATTTGTAGAGCTTTTTAAGACTATTTTAGAACCTTTAAAAATAAAATATAACGGAAAGTAAATTTTATTTATTCCAATTGCGAAATCACACAACTCAATACTGATGCAGCATTGGCAAAACTGTTTTGGTATTTAGCGTGGCTAAACGTCAGGATCTGAGTATCAGACGCTTTTTCTGGGCCAATCTTGTCTGCCATTAGTGTCCCAGTATATTGTCAAAATTTTAAAAAGCTTCAAAAGTTATAAATATTAATTAGTTAACTGATTAATTCATTTATAATATAAGTCTTGACAAAAAGCGTAATTTTTTTAAACATTTGAAAATTTCTAACGCTCGCGGGAATTAAACTCGCAACCTAGCATCTAAGGAACATTTCAGCCGTTAATGCGACATTAGTGGGCTGTGATTGGTCTCATTATTAGAAAAGCAAATGTAATACGAAAGATTTAACACTTTTGCCATTGATGCAATTTTTTTGGTTCGAGATTTGTCTCGTTATTGGCGAAGATAATTTACTATAATAGATTCAACATATCATCCGTTGTTGTATCATTATTGGGCTGAGATTAATTTCATTGTTGTTAAAAAGAATTTACCGTAAGAGATTCAAAACTTTTGACATTTTTACACCAGTAATTGGATGAGATTCAACTCAAGTTTGTTAAATTAGCATTTCGCAGAATCGATGCCAATATTAGGCCAGTAACGGGATGAAATTCAGTCCAAGTTTGACAAATTAGAATTTCTGAGGATTGATGCCAATATTAGCCTATTAGTGGGACAAAATGCACGCCAATACTGTCCCAGTAACATTTGCAGTACTACGGCAGACATTACTGGGCGAATATTGTGTCGGATGGCAGTCCTGGCATTTCGCATTGGAATTGACTTAAACCTCTATGAAAAAGCAAAGTGTTCGTAAAATGATCACAAAACAAATTTTAATCTATGAGGAAGCAATATGTATGCCTAAAAGTAAAATCACCAGTACTATAACATGGCAGCATTTTTTTATTACATTTTATAATAGTAAAATTATACATATCAATAAATTTTCGTTAGCTTTGTTAAAAAAGTTACTCCAAAATGAAGAAATACGATTGGATAGGTTGTTAGATGGCTTTCAAGTTGGAGAATTAGTGACTAAGGAAGACATGAAACGCGATGAAATTATTGCTGAACAGCAAGAGTTGTTAGAATATGGAGGGTTTGTGCAACATAATTTTTAAAATATTCATATACCACACATGCTTGAACAACTCGTTTTATTGTTTTTATGAAGCAGGTAATAAGGTACAGGTACAGCAGGTAATAATACAATAACTCGTAGTTTACATTTTAGGTAATGTTAGAGAGAAATAAAGGCGACAGACAGGGAAATAAAGTACTTTACGTATTTAAAAGCACTTCATTTTTTTGCCTGTCAACTTTATTCTACTTTGACGTCACCTAACATGTAAATTTTAAGTTATAACCCGCTTTATACTAACAAACGAGATTATAAAACGAGGTTTCGAGCGCATGTGATATTAAAAAATCATATGCACCTCAGTAAGTCTTTATGTGCCTCTCATAATTTTCTCAAACTCGTCTTCGCACTCGCTTTGCTAGTGCTAAGACTCGTTCTGCGAACATTGTACTTGGCTCATAAACTCGGAATTACCTCGCTTGGTGCATAATAAACTATTAACCTTCTACCTACTCATATTACTGACAATTATTATTTATAATAATCTACTTAAAAAATTTTTGTTTAAGAATGCAATCCTAAAAATTTGAAAATATATATAATATAATATATATCCAATGACAGTTATAGGGGGTCATTCACATACTACGTGATAATTGTAGAGGGAGAGGAAGTTAAATAAGGTATCCATTGTTACTTAATGTGCAAACTATAGAAAAAGTATCAAGTAGGAGGGGAGAGGATATAAGTTATCTAAAATTTGTATCACATAATATGTAAATGATCCCTAGGGAGATCATTTGTTTCGGAGAAATTAAGATACTTCCAGGATGTCTCATGAACGTTCATCGATATTCTGAGGATATTCAAGGGATATCCTAACTTTCAGATCATTCTACATTGTCAGTAGAATGTTCTGAAATATACATTGCTATAAGAGCCTGAATTTGCTTCAAGACCATTATTCCTTTGAGAAAGGATTGGAGAAAAGGCTATCCGCTTGGAGGTGAAGTATGGTATACAGATGAATCCAAAATAGAAAGAGGCACAGGCACGGGTGTATACTTTAAGTCCAATGCCACTAAAGTGACATTATCTTTGGCTAATTATACCACAGTTTAGCAGGCGAAGGCTATATTGACTTGCGCAATGATTTGTTTTGAAAAAAAATCAGGCAAAAATATCAATATTTTTTTCTTGATAGTCAGGCGGCTTTAAAAGCCTTAAGTAATCCGACTATAGAATCAAAAGTAGTTCGGGAATGCCGTAAGGTATTAGACGAGGGAATTTGTCGAGTCCCTTCTGAAATTCAACAAGATCAGAGTTAGAGCAGTGGTTAGGTTGCTCACGGGATATGGCCTCCTAAACTATCATCAGCACAAAATAGGTAGAAAGTAGAAACGTCTCTTTTCTGGGATCATGCCTTTGAAGACCTATATTACATTCGCAACCCCTCGGTAAAAGAGTTACTAAACTTTTGGAATAGGATAAGAATTTAAGCATGGAGATTGTGATTGAGCCTGACGGGATTATGTGCAATGGGTCTTGCCACTTAATTGCAAACACTCGTACTTGGGGACTTCGATAAAAGCTCGTTTTTAGATTAGAAGGTTAATAGAAGTAGGTAGGCAGAAGGTTAATATTAAAATATATATATATATATATATATATATATATATATATATATATATATATATAAATTTTGCATACTTAACAAATTTATTTGCAGTTACGTAAAAATTTTTTTGGAGAGAGTGGCTGAAGAATCTTAATGTTTTTCAAAATTAATCTTTTCCTAATATTACTAAAATCAATATATAGTCTTTCAAATTATGTAAGTATAAAAAAATTTAATTAATATAAATCTATTACAATTAATATAACCAACAAAAGATGTACATTTGAAAATTATTTTTGTTCTCTTAACCTAAATTCTCCGCCTTTCAACTACTGGTTAAAAATAACCTAAAATTTAAATTAAAAAATTTTACCTATAGGTTCAGAATAACATAAAATTTAACAGGGATCTTTCAAGTATTATTTAAGCATTTGAAAGGAGGGACGAGAGATCGTCAGTTGCTTATGCGTCCTACAAAATTGTTATTTTTTTCATTACATCATGCTTATTTTGAGGGACCAAAACTCTTGAAAATAGGGTAACTGCACCAGTGGTGGATCAGTTAAGCCCCTTAACTTTCTTATTTTGACTTTGAAGTTCTGTATAGGTTGCTTTTAGACAAATTCGAGGTTATTCTTTAAAGTATTATGGAACAGATAGTTCCAATAGACATTTCCTTCCAGGTTAGACTTGATTTTGACACCTACGTTTACTTTAATACTCCATCAAAGATAATTTGTCAATGATCCTATTCTGGATCACTGTTTGCACCAGTCATGGTTATAGATTGCTCCAGTGGTTGATCACTTAAAAAATCATACTAAAAAACATTGCATTTCAAAATTACGAGACTGAGACGTTTTGCAACTTTTATAAGGCTTTACGGACAGATTTTCAAATTCACTTTCCTATCCATATTTCTATAGGTATAATGTGACTAAATGTTAATTAATCATCTTTTTATTAGAATTTTTGGTAATAAATAAATAGAAACTCTTAAAGCTTCAGTTTCAATGATAAATAACATTTATTAATTCTGGGTATTTTAATTAAACAAAAATTTAACAATTTGAAATCAGGTGTTAACAATTAATAAACATTTGAATTAGAGTTAACTAAAATTTAACTCATAAAATTTTCAATAAAACAATGCGTCAACAGGCGAAAAGTAGGACTGATCCACCACTAGATTTTGTTACTTTTTTGGTTCCAGTCGTGGATCACCCCAAAACAATGGACACGCGCTACTTACAGACGAAAATATTGTTCTCAGGGCTCTATGGGGATGAAACGAAATGCCTCCTATTGTGAAAAGAATTAAAAATTGTCCTAAAATGGCTCCAAAGCTGTCTATTCCAAAATATACTCTTAACTTACATGCTAAGGAAAACTCTTGTTTTCTGTCACCACTTTAGTAATTCTTGTCCTGCTTTCTTCGCGATGAATTTAAAATTTTTTTTAAATTGTAATATTGATCTGTATAACTTTCTTAACAATCACCGAAACTTGCGGTTCATTTACTTACAAACGTGTAAACACAAATGACCATTTTTCTCGCAGTTGATCCACCACTGGTGCATGATCCACCACTGGTGCAGTTACCCTATGTTTACTTAAATGAATCCACAAATAATTTAAAGTTGTGTTTTTATATAAATAAAAATTCCAGGGGGAAATTTTTTTCTCGATTTACCTATAAGACGAAAGCGACTTAGAATTTGATATATAGTTCGTCTTAAACTACGTTACGCTATTTTGTACCCATCTTAGACCTCCCCCCCTATAGCCACGTTTCGATACATACAAATTAAATTTTTGAACACTTGATCACAAGAATTTTAATCTCTTATCCTTTCTAGAAGTGTGTCTCTAAAACCCCAAGAATAAAATAAATTACAACCGAATCTGATGAACTTAGAAATAAAATTTTCACTTGTTTAAATAAATTAAAGTGCACTGAAAAAATATACATGTTTTGAGAGGCTTCCTCTTATTTTGATGCAAAACTTACTCTAGAATATAATGTCCTCTTAATTTAAGAGGAATGTATACGCTTAAATTCTCTTATCTCTTAAATTAAATGTAGTAAAAATTTTTATTCTATAATTTATTATTGTTTGCATAAAAAATATTTTAATAAGATTATAATTATTGTAAATATATTAACTAAATATATTTTCATAAATTTTTCGATGGAAAACATATTAGCCATTAACTTTAAAATACATGATCTGAAAATTATTTAAATTGTCGACAAAAAAATATGCAAAATATTAATAATTATAACATGAAGATTATTTCACTTATCTAAAGAAATATTCAAGAATATGAAGCAAGAAGCTCTTGCGTATGTTCGAATTCTAATAGGAAATCTTTACAGAAATTGAGGACCACTGCGCTTGAATTTAGGCAGCGTTCGGTGGGCATTTAGGTTTAAAAAAGGTAATATCTCCACCACTCGTTATCTAAGTTTGAGCGCAGCATCGGTTCTGTTTTCCAGGCTTTCAAAAACATAAACACTACAAAATCAAAAAATTATTTTAAGTTCTAAAAATGTTATTGTCATTTTGTAAAGATTATTCTCAATGTAAGAGAAATGTGTTAAACTAATCCTCTTATTACGATCCTCTTAAAAATAAAGGAAAATACTCTCCATTTAAGAGTAATACTCATGCTTGAAGTATAAATTTTAAGAAGATGTTAGAAGAGGTATTTTACTCTCAAAACAAGAATGTTTTTTCAGTATGAATTTGTAAACTTTAGTACTTTTATTCTCAATATTGTTTATTATTATTATTGTTTATTATTGACATAATTTAATTTTACATTTTTAGGTTCTTTATTCAAAATGAATGTAAAACAATTTTTCCAACAAGTCCATGAGTTAGATTTTGCGGGATCGTTAGATAAAGGAGTAACATTTTTCAAAATTATAAAAGTGACCGAATACATCAAAACGCTCTATATCTCAAATCCATTCAAGGTTATATTTAATTTTTCAATTTACTATTATTATTATTATTATTATTATTATTATTATTCTAATAAAATAATGTATTAACGAAAAATAGGTGCGAATTAAATAGCTACAATAGTTGAATAATGAGCTTTGGTTATACAAAGTTTAGAGTGTAAACTTTCTGCAACGAAAGTTTGAACAATTTCAACAATTAAAAGTACCTGAAGTTTTTCAGATATTGCAAACTATAACAATGGAATGCAGGGTTCATTAATCGTGCAAGATGTGCTAGCTTACACGGAAAAATTGTTGCAAGTTTTCTATAAGTAACAAAATGTCCTCTTGTAGGAAGCTTGAAATGTAAACCTAATAAAAAATTGCACTTAATACTTGCTACAAACTTACTGGGTAAACTTTTTGCAAGTTTGTAATTCAAGTTTGCTGTAAAATTGCCGCATAAGCTTAAAAAACCCTATTAAAGAAATGATTTACTCTTTTAATAGGTTATCAGGCATGGTTTGAGCAATGATTAAATAAAAAATAGACACTTGAATATAACATTAATAAAATGTATATTTAAAATTCATTGCAGTTATTGATAAAGTAAAATAATAAGAAAATAAATACTATTACGTAATACACTGTCTTCCTCGTTTATAATAAAACTCGACAAACAGTCAACTTAATCACAACCGACTTTTCAGTTCCAACTTTATCGCCCGTGCTAATCTATCCAATTCATTCAAACTAACCCGTCCGAGTCTCCATAATGAAAGCAGTTTTTTCTTCAGAGCTTTCCTTCAAAGTCATATATAAATAACCAAGCAACATATCTGATTTAATCTTGTCCATCACCACAAACACTCTTTAGGAACCCTCCCGACTTTAACAGGTGCCCCTTATATCGTAAGAATTAAATCCCATAGCTTTTCTCCCACTTTTACAGTAGTTCTTAATTCTCCATATTCGCGATAGATAAATAAAGATCCCCGCAAAGAACTTTAATTTAATTAAATTGTTTACAACAGGTTGTAATTGTATTTTCTCGATACTATAAATTGCGGACTCGATTCCTTTATTTTCTAAACCTGACACATCAACATTTTAAAATCTAAATTATTTCTTGTTCGTTCGTATTTAAAATCTAACGCTTCCGTAAAATATCTTCTGAAAATGACTTTAAATTCCTGAGCGTTATCCAAGACAATTCGAAATTCAATTAAATTTGGCTTTAATTCTTCTAAAATTTATGATTCTCGCACAACACCAGGCGACCAAACTCCACTTAAACCGAATGTTCTTATTGAGCATACTGAGGCACCCAGTTCTATTTGAGCTGTTAAAGTTATATTATTGATCTGAACATCCTGAACCAACTTGGAAAAATATTTATAATTACCCGATTTATTTACTAATTTTATTTTCTCTGATGTCTCTTCTGTTTTATTTTTTCGTAAAAAGGACATCTGGTCTTTAAATGACCCGGAGCATTACATTTAAAACAAATAATTTCTTACATTGGATTAGTGCAATTATTAAATACATGTTTAGTGGAACCACTATGATCAAATTTCTTACCGCTTGCGAGTAATTTTGACGTTGACTTATTTCGTTTCTCAAAATTCCCCGATGACTCCTTCGACTCATGTGATGATGCAGAACCAGACACTGATTTTGGTGACATTTCTCCTTCTACCTTCCTAACAGCTATTCGTGATCTACGTCGACTATCTACACTTTCTAACCGTAACAACTCCTGTAGAATCTCATCAGCTGTCTAGAATAGTTGCATATAATATGATTTGCTGCTTCCTTCTGCAATAGACCTACAGCTAATTTATCTTGTATCTCATTCACAGCCAACCTTGTCATGAAGATAATCCTGAATCGATTCTCCATCACTCTCTACATCATTGACTTCAACATCTATGATCTACTTTGTAACCGTAGAAAAGTTGACTTGAATGCTAGGACAAGCATTATATAGTCTCTAATTCTAATTTTTTCTAATGCTCAACGCCACATCATAAATCAATGTTATTTCGGCATTTTTTAAATTCTTCAATCCAAACTCTAGCTTTTTAGGGTTTCGTGGCCCAGGCCCGAAAGCCTTATAGCGAGACTCGGGCGTCCGTTCGTAGTTCTTAAGGCCAGGTCCAAGTCATGTCAGCTGTTCCATTGAAACTTCAAAGGAATAGCTGACTCGACTTGGACCTGGCCTTAAGTCTTAAGACTTAAGCATAAGACTTAAGCATAAGACTTAAGCATAAGACTTAAGCATAAGACTTAAGCATAAGACTTAAGCATAAGACTTAAGCATAAGACTTAAGCATAAGACTTAAGCATAAGACTTAAGCATAAGACTTAAGCATAAGACTTAAGCATAAGACTTAAGCATAAGACTTAAGCATAAGACTTAAGCATAAGACTTAAGCATAAGACTTAAGCATAAGACTTAAGCATAAGACTTAAGCATAAGACTTAAGCATAAGACTTAAGCATAAGACTTAAGCATAAGACTTAAGCATAAGACTTAAGCATAAGACTTAAGCATAAGACTTAAGCATAAGACTTAAGCATAAGACTTAAGCATAAGACTTAAGCATAAGACTTAAGCATAAGACTTAAGCATAAGACTTAAGCATAAGACTTAAGCATAAGACTTAAGCATAAGACTTAAGCATAAGACTTAAGCATAAGACTTAAGCATAAGACTTAAGCATAAGACTTAAGCATAAGACTTAAGCATAAGACTTAAGCATAAGACTTAAGCATAAGACTTAAGCATAAGACTTAAGCATAAGACTTAAGCATAAGACTTAAGCATAAGACTTAAGCATAAGACTTAAGCATAAGACTTAAGCATAAGACTTAAGCATAAGACTTAAGCATAAGACTTAAGCATAAGACTTAAGCATAAGACTTAAGCATAAGACTTAAGCATAAGACTTAAGCATAAGACTTAAGCATAAGACTTAAGCATAAGACTTAAGCATAAGACTTAAGCATAAGACTTAAGCATAAGACTTAAGCATAAGACTTAAGCATAAGACTTAAGCATAAGACTTAAGCATAAGACTTAAGCATAAGACTTAAGCATAAGACTTAAGCATAAGACTTAAGCATAAGACTTAAGCATAAGACTTAAGCATAAGACTTAAGCATAAGACTTAAGCATAAGACTTAAGCATAAGACTTAAGCATAAGACTTAAGCATAAGACTTAAGCATAAGACTTAAGCATAAGACTTAAGCATAAGACTTAAGCATAAGACTTAAGCATAAGACTTAAGCATAAGACTTAAGCATAAGACTTAAGCATAAGACTTAAGCATAAGACTTAAGCATAAGACTTAAGCATAAGACTTAAGCATAAGACTTAAGCATAAGACTTAAGCATAAGACTTAAGCATAAGACTTAAGCATAAGACTTAAGCATAAGACTTAAGCATAAGACTTAAGCATAAGACTTAAGTATACCTCACCGATCGCGAGTATACTTGCGTCGTGTACCATTGGAGTAAAAGAGACGAAAATATAATTTGTCTTTTTTACTCCAATTGTATACGACTGAAGTATACTCGAAATCAGTGAGGTATACAAGCGCCTTTAAGCATCAATATTAATTCTTATCCTTAAGTCTTAAGTATACCTTTTTGTCTTAATAATACTTAAGCATTAGTGAGAAAAGGACAGAAGAGAGGCCTACAAATCGCATCTGTCTCTTTCTGTATCTCACACAGCACAGTATATTAAGTCGAGTTTACTAAAGGCCTTACGTGGTAAGGCCGTGGTAATCTTACAAAAAACTTACAATGTAACTGAGCAAAAATATTAATAAAATTTATTTATTAATAACATTATTGGCTTAATGTGTAATTTTAAAGCAAGCTTACAAGGTAACCTCTTACACTTAACTTACAGAGTAAGCTTCCTGTAAGGTTACTAATACCTTACCACGACCTTACATGAATGCTTATAGTAACAATAATCGCATGTTGTAGGTTTGTTGCTTCTTTTCTTAATTGCGTCAGACATCAGTCGTAATCGTCTTTTTCTTTGGCTTTCTTCGTCTTTTGCATCGCGGCTTCCGCTTCAGGCTTTTCAACTTCATCATTACATTTTCTCCTTTTTCGGCATTTTTCTCGTTACAGTTCCTGTTGACGAAAATTTTTTGCAACTTAACTTGCTCACTCTATATTTAAAATTAAGTAAAGTGTAAGCTCCTTATAAAGTCATAGCGAGTTTACTGGACAAGCTTGCAACAAACTTGTCGCATAAGCTTTTTGTAAGTATATTTTGCAATATTCCAGTAAGTTTATAGTTTACTGCTAACTTTAAGAAGACATATTGTTACTTGCTTCAAACTTGCACATTTTGTACAGGCAAAATTGCTTCAAGTTTGCGTGTTTATTGAGATTGAGAAATGAACATAAACAACTCAAACATAAACAAACAAGAATAAAATTAGGAAAATCTACAGAATAAAATAGAAAAACAAATGGTTCTTAAAATTGAATTGAAATTGAATTTTTTTAAATTAGAATTTTCAAATCAGTATTTAGTATTTTCGTTAATCATAATCAAAGCTCAGTACATTTGTCATATGAATTGCTTACATAGAGGAACAAAATTACCTATATTTAAAATTAGGTTGTCATTAGAACCAGTTTTAATTTATCCATTAACACCAATTGTTGCTGAAGCGCTCTGAGTTTGATAATCTTCTCAACTAATGTCACAAAAATTTCCCCTATCTTTGAAGTTAAACCATTTTTATGACAACAAAAAATTCGCACCTGCAAACCTGTTAATATTTTTTTCTTTTTACTAATATTACATTTTTTAAAGATTAAACTATCAGAATTTGAATTGATAGTCCTGAGTTTTACAATTCAACAAGATGAAAAGGTATATTAAAAGTTTATGTATATGTGACTTTGACAGTTAAAAGGGACCTTATATAAAAAAATATTTTTACCGTTTCTCTCAAAATTTTATTTCGGATGTATAGTCTCTTTGAACTGCCCAGGTCATACATTATAAACTCTATAACATAATCGTCATTAACTATTTTTACAATAAATTAAAATCAACTCTTATATCAGAGTCAAATTGCGTACGTGGGTATAACCAGCATAGGCAAAGAGTATGGTAAAATTATAGAAAAGGTTAAAGAGCAAGAGAAAATGCAACATCTAGAAATAATCATCGGGCCATTAGATGCAGACATTTTTGAAGCTTGTCGGGAATATTTTATAAATGTTCTTTACTCATCAAATTGGCACCATTTTCAACAAGTATGTAAATGTGTTACTCTCAAGTAAGGTTATTGGTACAAAATTTGTTTTTTGTTCAAGTAAAAATTTTTTCCTTCGAATTAAATTGTAAATATAAACTTTTAACTATATATTTTATAAATAATTTTTAAGTATTTCCTGAAAAATTATTGTTACTGTTGTGGAATTTCAATTACAATTACTAAATAGTTAAGGTTAAGGTTTAAAATAATATTTTAAAGAAATTTCAAATTAACACATTTTAGACTATTTAAATAACTTAATAAGGCCAATAATTTTTTTAAATACTTTAAATCAATCAGTATTTTAATTAATTTGAAATTCATGTAAAATTGATAATATTGCTTTTGAAGTTATGTTATTATGTCCTTTGTAAAATTATAATAGAATTATTTTCAATTTTCTCACACAAAAAATAAGTCATTTATGAATAAAATTTAAAGTACCTACATGAATTTTTTATTGATTAAGAAATATAATTTCGTTTAATAATTACTTTTAATGTTTTATCAAATAAACCTCTGCAAATGCTAGATTTTTAGTTTTTGACACTTTTTACCTAAAATACTTAATAAAAAGTTAGTCTATAGAGTATATATTATAACATGTATCTTAATAACAAGAATTTTTTAACATGAATGTTAAATATTTCTTTTACTAACTTTCGTGAATTTTATGACTTGTGCAGATTTTCACAGAACTTCGAAATTCCCAACAATATGTTTTATTTTTCATAAATTATTTTCTGATTTTTAAAAACGAATTTATTATGTCTAAAATTAAACGTTTTAAAGTAAATATTTTTTACAAATTAAAAACTAACTTGTTCCATAAAAGCCACTGGTGTACCAAAATAACCCCGGTTAACAGTATGTTTATTCTCATGTTTATTATACCTGCAACATATTTTTAAATTATTTCAATTTTAGACAGTGATTGAAATGTGGCTAAGAAACCTTAATAAAGGTGAGAAATGCCAAGTTATATCGTGCGCATTAGCTGTCCCATTAATAAATCTTGATGAAACTGGATTTAATGAAATTTGTTCATTTTTAACTGAATCTTGCGACACCGATAAAAATAAAAAAAAATTCGTTAATGAATTTAAAAAGAAATTTAAAGATTTTTACGAAAAACTATGTGTCAGAAACTGCAACAACATCAGGACAAATACTGTCACAAAGTCAGCAGAAATTCAGATGGCAAATTTGAAAAAAAGTAAATGTCCTGAAGATGTAATTGGTAAGCAAATATTACAAATTAGTATTTTGGCTAGATGAGCTTCCTCTTGTTCGATTTTTTGAGGTAGATTGTTTCGAATGTGGTATTTTTTCTGGCCTTCCTCTTCTTCCCGCTCTTATCGTTTTTGGCCTTCCTGGACCTCTTTTCGGTAAATTTTTGATGTCATGGACCGCGTATTCCTCAATATCGATAACGTTTTGATCTTCTACCATTATTTCAAGAATAGGAATTTCAATTTTGTGTCGTAACTGATGAAGATTTCTTTCTTGCCACGTTCGTCGATTTTCCCTCTTCAGGTTTCCAGGCCAGAATGATCACACTGCATCCAAATTCTCGAAAGTAGTTAACATTTGCTGTCCTTTCTTACCATTCTTTGATAGCTTTTTCCATTAGGAGTTTCGTTGGACACCTATTTCTGATATAGTTTGCCGTCGAGACAGCTTCCATCCAGAAGAAGGAAGGGAGACCTGATTAGATCGAAAGGCACCTTGCGATCTTCATGAGTGTCCTGTAATTCCTCTCGGCTATTCCGCTTTTGTCGCGGTTGTATGATACTGCTAATCTTTATTGAATCTCATTTTTCTTCAATAAGTTCTCGAATTCGTTGTTGATGTACTCCTTTTCATTTCCTTTCTACTCCTTAAAAACTTCAAACGCTTCGTTTTTTCTTTTGATAAATCGCACTTCACACCAACGCCAGCTGTCATCGATGACTGTCATGAAATACTCCAGCTTATTGTTCAATTCAACTCGTATCGGGCCGCAAAGATCAGAGTGAACAATTTTGAGCAAACGCATATTTCTTTCCGCTTTCTTGGGAATCAGACTTTTAAATCATTTTTCCCTGCAAGCACTCTGCGCATTATAGTTTTTCCGCGAATTTTTCGAGGTTTATTCTTAACAAGACGTTTTTTTTACACCATTCTGAAGATATTGCACATTTATCACTTTCGATGACGGATGCTTAATATTTTGAAACAATACGTTATAGCCTTCATTCATAATTTTCGCGACTGACATCACTGCAAAAAGAAATATCTTATTATAAGATACATTGGAAGCCAGTTACCAATAGCATCTTCCTATCCAGTTTACATCTTAAAAAACTAATGCATTTTAAGATGCTTTTGAAAACTTAGAAGCAAGTTGTAAAAAAACATCTTGAAAAGGCGACCAAAACATCTTAAAATAAGATACATATTTTTGCAGTGATGAGGTTCGTGCGCAAGTCCAGTACTTGCAAAACATCAAACTGACATTTCTTCTCACACTACTCACATTTGTTTCAAGGGAAACGGTCCCTATTGATACAATTTCGGTCGAGGTAGTATCAGCGAAATTCAATTTACAACTTTTGAAATAGTGTATTTTAGGGAACGCAGGCGATTCCTTAAAAATGTGCGAAGTGTCACCACTGTCATGGCACCAGTTTTTCACGAGGTTGTCACTTTCAACATGTACTACTTCTTGACCATTCAAGTCGTCAAAGTTTGCGATCACGCACGTCGGCTTTCTTCTCGCTTTGTTGTAAATCTTCGGCTTTTTAGAATTTACAATTCACACTTAGAAGCCTTGTGTCTACATTCTTTACATCAATGGCATCGAAACACAGTTTACTGTAGATTAAACATCACTAGTAACAGATCAAGTAAAACTAAATTGGTGCTGTCTAAAATCGTTATTGTTTCACTATATAACCGGCATTAACAAATTTCATTAAGAAACTAGATAGATTCTATCCAGAAAACCTATTATAAGAATATCCTAAATAATCTATAAATGAATTTGATAGTTCTCATATAGATTCAGTATTCAGAAATTAAAAAGTATAAAAGTCCTGAACATTAAACATAATCTAGATAGTGTTCATTCATTTCAAGTATTTAGAAACTAAATAGTATAACTTTCGCAATCTTTACAGTCTATACAGTTTTCACATAGTTAAAGTATCTTGAAAATATATAGTGTAACTGTCCGAAACTTCATAAATTATCTAGATAGTTTCCGCATAGTTTAAGTATGCAGAAAAGTAGATAGTAATTTCTATCCAGTCTTTTATATATAATCTAGATATTTTCCATGAATCATAATTATGTAGAAACTAGGTAGCGTAACTGTTTTGATGTCTGGGAATAATCTTCATGCACCAGATAATTTCCGTATAGTTTAAATATTTAAAAACTAGTTACATAGTCAGCTAATTTCTTTAGATTGCTACTATATTATACTTTCAACTATATAACTATTCTATATAACTAAAAGGTTGAAGTGAGGGGGAAACAACTAAAAAATTTGGGGTACACCTACTTCACACTTCAATATAATTCATGATAATTCACAATACTTCAGATAATTCAGAATAATTCATATACTTCAAGTTAATTCAAGATAATTCATAATAATTCAAGGTAGTTCATTATAATTCACTATACTACAAATGAAGCACAATTCATATACTTTAAGATAATTTATTGTAATTCGACATAATTCAAAGTAATTCATGATAATTCACAATACTTCAAATAATTTAGGGTAATTCATGTAATTCAAAATAATTCAAAGAAGTATACACGGTAATTCACAAGTTATTTCCCCCTCGAGTTGTAGTACCTCTTCTGTTTTAAATTAACGTGATTGAATTTATTTCAATTTAAAAAAAAAATATTTTCTAGACAATTTCAAAACTTTGAAAAGCCGAATCAAACAGGGCAAAAAAATGTCTGAAATCACCAAGCCAATGGAGAGCATACTTAAACAAATAGATTTGGAAAAATTAAATTGTGTAGAAGGGTTGAAGAAACTTTCCAAAGTGTCGGAAAAACTTCTTTACTGCCAAAAACGTAATGATTATATTTCATGCACTAAGTTAAAAAATATTCCTTACTTTAAGTTAATTTAAATCTATTTTAATTTTATAAAATAATTGCATAGAGATTCACGTGAGTCTTCTGAAGTCTAAATTTTGATTATCCTTTAATTTTGTTAATGCTCTATTGATTCTCTTGGTTTTCACTTACTTAATTTGATTTTCTTTTTCTTCTCTAGACCCTCTTTTAGTTCTCTGTTTGATTCTGTACATTTTTTGTCATTTAAAATAATTCTACTTTCAATTTATTTTTAAATATATTACAAAATTTTAAATCATAAAAAATAATGTACTTACATAGTTTTTAATTTTCATTAATAAATATTTAAAATGTTTAATTATAATAAAAATTCATTTAATCAAATTCTGAAAAATTCAAATGTAAAAAAATAAAAATAATTTTTGGTTAAAATTTGTTGTTAAATAATTATTATTTAACACAGTGTTTTTAGATTAAAGTTTATGTAAACCAGTGTAATATTATAAATTAAAATATAAATATATTACAATTTAAAAAATGTCTGCAAATTTGCGTACATTGTATTAATAATAATAGAATCATAGAGAATCAAAAGAGATTTTTTGTCCTCTAGAGAGTATCTCGGATAGTACATGGTTAAAAATTATTTTTCTGTTAAATTAATGATTGCAATTCAGTTTTTCAAAATTCAAAATGATAGTTCTAATAAAGCAGATGATTTTTCAAAAAAAGGATCAGTTTCATTTTTAGTGACCCTAAAAACCCCCTAATATCGCGTTTTAAGCGAATCTGATCAATTTTTAAAAAAGTTGTCCGCCATATAGGATCCGCCATTTTGAATTTTAAAAAACTAACACCGAATTCATAAACATCGCCCTCAAAAACTCTCGAGTAACAAGTTTCAAGGTTTTGTATTTGTTTATTGTATTTTAGAGTGACAAATTAAGAGTTTAACCTTTTTTATTCACAAAAAAATTATTTCAGTATTTTTTACATAACTAGTTCCAGAACAGCGGATATCGAGAAGACTTTAGTAGAAATTTAAGCAGTAACGTTCACAATAAATGCAGAATGTTTCGACAAAATTGTAAAGAAAACTTCTGTAAAATTCAAAAATAATGTCAATCGAAATTCTGCTATTAACAGTCGTATACAGTTTCTAACAGGAATTCCATAAAATGTAGCGCAAAATGACATGCGCAATTAAACTCACACTGCCTTTACGTAGGAATCCACCTCTTTACTTGAAAAAAGAACTACTTATTTAGCGAATTTTTATCATTATAGATGAAGCCACTAAACCGTTTTTTTGTAAAAACAATTATTCTAATCACAATATTTTAAAACTTCTATTATTATTTCTGTCACTTCTTGCACCTAAAGTCACTGTGTCTATCCAGCGGAAATTTTACAGAACTCTACTGGAGTATTTGCAGCAGACAACACCGTACAAATTCAAACCACGTCCACTTTAGACTGTACTAAACATTTTCAAAACTTTCTGAATAATTATTATTTTGAAAATACGAAACTTTTTTACAACAGTGTCCATTTTAAAAATTACAGTACTGTTTACAGTTAGTCCTGAAATTTATTCTACATATACTGAAAGTTACTAAGATTATAAAAACCTTTGTTATGGAATCGTGTACATCTGCTACTTCTTAGTAGTTCTGTAAAATATACTGAAATAATTTTTTCAGTGTTCATTTAAAAATAATTATTTTAAAATTAGGACCGATATTAACATACATATACGTTTTAGCAACAAGATACATTGAGTTTATGACACCGAAATTAACAGCAAATTTAAATGATATTGATTCCTTATTACTGAATGCAGGTAATGATTATTGATTTAATAAAAAAAAATATTATTTATACACTGTTTAAAAATTCTGAAAGTTTTTTACTTATTCCTCAATTTTGTAGATAGTAGTGCCAACATTCGTTTTACGAACGAGGAAGGTAAATATAAATTCATAATATGTGACGTTCCATGAGGAAAGGGACCTTAGCTGCAAAAAAATGAAAATTGAGTTTTTGATATCAGTCGATAGATCTTGAGTTGCTCTTTCAGATACAAAAGTTAAAAATTGTACTTTTCTATTTAGTTTTTTTGTTATAAAGCATTAATCATGACCATGTTAATCGCGTTCCAGCACGGACTACAGAAACCATCCCCACCACTACTACTACTAGTATACTTGTCGTAAGCGTGAGCTGTAGGAACGATGTAGTAGTAAGGTGGTGGGGCTGATTTTCGATGGAGGGTCTCAACCAATCAGGGACGCTCTACTTTAAATACCTTTTCTGGAAAATGCGTCTATTGCAGCTAAGGTCCCTTTCCTCATGGAACGTCACATATACATTATATTTATATTTATAATGAACATTATAATGGAATTATTATTATATTGGTATTATATATATATATGTATCAAATTATTTTTATGTAGAGTCAGCGACTGCGGAACAGAATAGACACGAAGAATACGTAGGTAAATAAATAATTAAATTCTCTCTATATATATACATAGCTTCATATATAACTTTCTAATGCTCTATTTAAAAATTCACGCTTAAATTGATGGTTTACATGCAATAAAGGGGTACATCTTTAATATTTTTTTGCCCCTTCTTCCAAGCATAAAAAAGAGCAAAATTCATTCCTTTTTGTTAAAGAATATCGTGTGCGCCATTGGACAAAAACCTTTTTTGACTCGTGCGATTGACAAACTTCGCAGTCGTAAAAAAAGCCACTTTTTGTCCCTTGATGCACAATATACTATTATTTTTTTATATCAATTGACAGTATTTGAGTTGCTCTTTCATATTCAAAAACTAGAAATTATTTTCTTACACGGAGAGAAATCTGCTGCGATTTGCGCATGAGCAAGTCCATAGGAATATAGCATGGACACTTCCAAGCAAAAACCATAAGATTCCATCTGAATATCAGGTGAGACTCATACAATAATACCTCGCTCACTTAGGATTTTTGCTTGAAAGCGTCTGTTACTATATTCCTAAGGACATGCTCATGCGTAAATCGCACCAGATTTCTCTCCGTGTATAATTAATTTTTTATTATGAACATTCAAATGTGAGCATCTATCTCGTATTACATTTTCTGGATCATATTTGAATCCTCTTCCCATAACGTTAGTTTTTATCGATTTTAATTTTCTTATATGAAAAATGATAATTTTTGAGTTGGTGTTTAATTTCCAAAAATCAAAAATAATCGGCTCAGGCAACGCCTATTTTCATAATTCTTTTTGACCGCCTGTGCAGTATAATTTGATATTGGAACGTAAGGTCCCTTTCACCGCGTCAGGACATTACAATAAATAATAATAAAATTAAAAATTATATTTAAATGTTTTAGAGTTGCCAATCGATAATTCGGTTTCAATTACGTCACCTCCAATAGCTGGCACGTCACATGGTAAAAGATTTTAATACTTCTTTTCAACAATAACAACTAATACTCACTCACCTAAACAATAGTACATTAAGCAACAAGGCAAGGACAGCCATTGTTTACGTTGGTGTTTGCAGCCCGAGACGTGAACGAGTGGTAGCAAACGTCAACGTAAACAATTGGCTGTCTTTGGACCCATGTTGCTTATGATATGTTTTTTTCCAAAGGTACAAGAGTCGCGCTTTTAGGTTATCTGACGGCCGGGTGAAAAAGCCGTTTATTTGTTCTACCGTTTGAAAACGGCATCCATTTTCACCCTAAGGCAAAAATAACACATGGGCCAGCAATTCATTTTTACCCTAGGGCAAACATGAACGCCATTTTTAGACGGGAGAATAAATGATTGGCTTTACACCCGGACGACAGATATGTAAATGCGCCAGGATTGTGCCTGAGTGATAAAAAAAGTATCTTAAAATGCTTTATTAAAACGTTTCATAAGTGTTTTATAATAAGATTACTACTTTCTGGAGTTTGTTTTACAAATTGCAATATTAAAAAAAACAATTATTATATTTATTATAATATTATTAATTATTATTATTATTATTATTATATTTATGAATTTAATTAAAGCTGTTTTTCACTGAATAGAGAATTGTAATACTCTATTTCCTGTAAAGTATGCTGTATAACATTCAATTTTTTAAATTTCAGGATTACCGAACGCAAGTTTATTCATGCAAATGTTTAATCCGCTTGGTATGTTTATTTTGCAATTTTTAAAAATTGATCTGTTATTTATTTTATTTATTAATGACAAAATTACTTAAAATAAGTACAATCTCGCAGCACACAGCTAACAACCTTTTTATATTCACTGAAAACGTTTTCTATCCCCTTTTTTCGACACACTCTCCTACCAGCTATCCCCTCTTTTTTTATCGAAGACGAATTTTGGTAAGTTGTAAATTAAGTCTAATACACATTTGTTTTATTTATGTGTCATCACAAATGGACCCAAAATGGTCAACGTGTACCACTTTAAACGATCGTCGACCTGGAGGAATGGGATGCAATTCTCTCTCCTTACAACCACTTTTAAGTTTTGCTACATAGCACACAAAACAATTTTGTTTATGCCATTTGACGTATCCCTTCTTTCGCGGAAAATAATAGAATTGCTTAATTCGACTTACAGTATTATCGAATCCAAAATTACTTGCCATATCGTGATAATGAATCACGAGAACTTTTCTCATTACTTGTGGTACCACATACATCTATACATCTACATGACGCATATTTTTCTCTTTCTTGTACTTAATTTCAAAATTGAATTCAGCGATTTCGCTTAACCATCTCACCACTTAAGAACCAAGCATTCAAATTTAGAAGACACTGACAGTCTGTTCGAATTATTAAAGGAATGACAATTAAAAAGGATCTGAAACGTGTGAAAGCCCAATGGATTACCATAAGTTATAATCTACTTAAATTGTATTTTTCTTCAACTTGTGATGTCCTTCTACTAATCGAGTTTACTAAATGTAAATCGTCATTTTTGTTATCTGACTGAAACATCTTCGCACCTAAACCGACTGACGACGCGTCAGTATGAAGTTCTGTTCTCGTGGGTATCGGATTATAGATTTCTAATACTGGTTTGCACGCTATTTTTTGCTTGATTACAACTTGTTAAGCCTATAAACCACCTCACTTGGAATATATTCGTTGGTCGTGGAAATTCTGTGATAGCGAAAATTTTTCTTTCTCCAGATTTTATTTAACCGTTCCCTAAGGTATAACCCAAATACTCTACGCTTAATTTTCCGAATTGACATTTTTGCAAGATAATTGTGAGGCCCGCGTCACGAAGTAAACCCAGTACCAAGGCTAAACGTTCCATCAGTTCGTCCCAATTTCTTGCATAATTGCAAATGTCGTCGAAAAATGAAAAAACGATTTTTTACGCGCAATACCAAAGACTCTATCCAATATTTTAGCGAAACATTTGGGAGCATTAGTGAAACCAAACATGGCCCATTCAAATTGATCTGTCTGTAATTCTGTAATAAAAGCCGTCTTTTCCTTTGCATTTTAACTAATTGCAAGTGGAACTTGTAAATAATCTAACTATAAATCAAATGTAATAAACAAAACAGCTTCATTTAAATCTTCCAAAAGATCATCAAAATTAAGATCAACATGAATCTCGCTCATGGTAACAGGTTTCTTTTTTGACGAAATTTTCAGTAATTCTTCAATTTCTAAAATGGGTTCACCTAAAATTACCCCTTTTTTAATATTTTTTACTCTATTGCGTAAATTAATTATCAGTATTTTACATTCGCCCATATTTGTATCTACTCTGATAAAATTTATACTTTCTGTTTGTTCACTTGCTACTCTTGTACATGACCTGGTGAATGAAAATGTATAAGTTTTTTTCAACCAGGTGATCGCTGTGCATGAGCGTAATGACGTCATCACACACAGGTGTATAGTAGTAGTGGTACGGATTACTAATTTTTAGAGTAAAAAGTTTGTTCCGCAGTAGTAAAATGTTTTTTATACAGAAGCAATTTTTATATTCCGCAGTATTATTTATTATAATTTCTACGAGGAATATTTAAAACTTTACAATGGCGTTATGAAATTTAAAAATCCTAAAGCAATTTCTATTACACTTGTAGCTTTTTTTGAAAGTGACTGTTTTATAAAAAAAATTAATAAAATTATTTATTTCCTAATATAGTACGTACTGAACATCTTGGAACACAGACGGAAGTAATTTCAACAGGTATATAAAAAAATATAAATGAAAATTAAATTTGAAATATTAAGTTATAATTAATTTTTTTGAAAAAGTCATCCCAGTGGGCAAAAAACATTTTTTGGCTGACATAATGCATGAAACGTTCTAAAAATGTTTTTTGGACGAACATGGTTTTTTGACCACTAAGATACTAAATTACTATCTTAATTTCTCTATAGGGTAAATGTACCAGTGGTGACATAAGTAATTTTTTTATTTTAAGGGTGAAAAATAGTTAATTATTTACATATATCATAATTTTAAAAAAGATTCATGTTTTGAGGATATATGTGGGTAAAGAACGTTTTTGGTAGTTTCAACTTTGCTCTAAAATAAAAAATGATTTGAGGTTAAAATTTTTTTGAAATGATTTTGTCTGGTACAAGGAATCTCTCTGTTTTACTTATTAACTATAACTTAACACAAAAATAATAAAAATAAAGCAATAAATAGTAAAATAATGTGCTTTATCACAATCATTCAGCAGCTACTTGCTCAAATTGTTGATTTCTCCTGGATCACTGACACACTCAAGCAACATCTGTTTATGCGCCGCCATGTTTTTTTTAAATTTCGTTTTAAAATATTACTTACTTTTAAATTTCATTTTTTAATAATTTAACGCAAAATTATGAATTTTTCGGAGAACAGCGAGATTTCCTTGTACTCAAACCTATCATCCCTCAAAATTTTGACAAACATCTTTTCTCATTTTAGAATAAGATATATATGACAACAAATGCATTTTACTATACTAGGTAACGTGGGAGGTTCCAACATAGCCTTAACTTATTTCTGTTTTATACACTATATAAATTTTTTTTTTATTTATACAATTATGAAAATTACCTTACTTATACATTTTAAAAAATTTGTACGCCTTTAAAATAAAAATATGAAAAAACTTTTAGGCTTAACTGATTCACAACTAGTTCATTCACCCTATATAAACAAAAATATTTCATTAATATAATTGTTTTCTAACATATTACCTGCTGAAATAAAAGACGAGGAGACCCAAACAAATGGAGAAATAAGAGATCAAGAGTATCAAACCATTTCAAAAATGCATGACCAAGAGACCCAAACAAATACAGAAATAAAAGACCAAGAGTGTCAAACTATTTCAGAAAAACAAGACCAAGAGTCCCAAACAAGTGTATTGGAAATCGTTCCAATAGGTATATTTAAACAAGTATAAGTAGTTTTAAGGCCAGGTCCAAGTCGTGTCAGCTGTTCCATTGAAACTTCAAAGGAACATCTGACTCGACTTGGACCTGGCCTTAATAAGTAGTACAAATATTTATTATATTTAAATTTTATAAAAATATACCCGTGTGGAAAAATGATATTGGCCCCCTATATAATTTACCCTTGTAAATTGTCTTCATGATAGAATCAATATTCTCATCGATAAAATGTCCACATAAGTAATGTAAATTATAATATAGTTATCGTTCGATTAAAGATACAAGTGAACGCCACAGCTAACAAAATATCATATACTACTATAAGGTAAATGTCATAATAATTTCATGTAAATAAAATAATAAATATAATCAGGAAAATCAGGCATAATTAAAAAAAAACAGAGTTGCACTTGTTCTAAGATCGAAGGTTTCGTAAATGAATATAAATTTGATAGTTTGTTAGGAAGGGGTAAAATGGATTATATCGGCATTTTTCAAAAAAAATTTATTTCTTTTTTTTTATTAACTTATAAACGTGACCTTTCATCGAATTCGCTATATTTTCTCTGTAATATACACGTAAAAATACACATATGTACTAATTTATATTTCCCTAGGTAAAAAAATGAAAAAATTAATGGGGGGGAATCAGAGTAATTTTTTCGCATTTTTCGAAAAATATCAATTTATTTTTCTGTTATTTTTGACCGTGACATTCAATAGTAGTGGCTACACTTTTCCTGTAATCACGTAAATAATAATAATTATGAGTACTAGTTTTTAGTTTATTAGGTCCAAAGTTATAAAATTTTCATGGTCTTATTCTTATTATAACTCAGTAACTGCAATAATGATAATTATATTTTTCCTGTAATCTCCAAAGTCGGTTTTTAAAAGTTCAAAATGACGAAACAATATAACGGACGTAAAGAATAAAGTTTATTCAAATATGCTTAAAATTTGTTATTCGGGGATTTTTTGGGTATCTAACTACGAATCTGATTTCAGATTTACAAAATATATTTAATTAAAAATGTCGGATAAAAATATGTCGAAACAAATATTGAAAATTAAAAAAAATTGTCATAAAATTGACCATTCTGGACGTTTTTCCACACGGGTAACATTGTAAATAAAATTTTTTAAAAATAAATAAATACTGAAAATAATAACAATAAATAAATGAAACAGATCAAGAAGAAAGTTCACAAGTAAATAAAGCAAAAGCAAAGAAAAGATCGGGTAAACCAACTGAGAGATCAAATAAATTCAAAAGGATGAAGAGAAAATTAGAGGAAATGAAGCAATTAAATAATTAAGTATTATTAGTTTTATTTTTTATTTTAAATATTACTGTTCATTTTTTAATTTTGCCGTATTTTTGACGTGAATCAAACAATTTAACATTTATCCATGCTGCTTTTGAATATATTATTTATACAGAATCTTCATACATAAAAAAATGAAAATAATCATATAAAATTATCAATAATATTACTATTTTCATTATTATTATACTTATTATTATTATAATTATATATAAAGAATAAATTTTATAAACGTTATAAGCCCAGTTATAAATAAAACCTTAAAAGATGCCTGTAATAAAAATGTTTCGTTCAGATTAAATAACATTTTCTTAAGTAACATTCATTTATATAAGTACATGAATAACATAAAAAAATGGAAACATTATTGACGGACGATTGTAATTGGAGAAAATTTTATTTTATTAGAATTAAAAAATAAGTTACTTACTCTGGTAGAACAAATCATAATCTTCAATTCTAAAATCCTAAATTCAACAAAACGATGAAGACACCTTTATCTAAAACGTCTACAAAGGTAATACTTTCTGTACCATTAGTTGCAAATACTTTATATATCTAAGTATAAAAACCAAATTAATTAAAAATCACAAATAATTATCTTTCTTTCTAAAACCCAAGCTGCAAAAAAACGATGAGAATAACTTTAGCTAAATAGTCTCCGAAGATTGTAGTTTGCGTAGTTTTAGTTGCAATTGTAATCTCTTTCTAGGATGGGATAATCTACATTTTTCTGATTCAGAAGTAATTATCTTTGTTTCTAAAACCCAAGCTGCAACAAAACGATGAGAATACCTTTAGCTAAAGAATCTCCAAAGGTTGTAGTTTGTGTAGTTTTAGTTGCAATTGTAATCTCTTTCTAGGATAAGATAACCTACATTTTTCTGATTCAGAAATCTTTGTTTCTAAAACGCAAGCTACAATAAAACGTTGAGAATACCTTCAGCTGAAGAGTCTCCAAAGGTTGTAGTTTGTGTAGTTTTAGTTGCAATTGTAATCTCTTTCTAGGATGGAATAACCTACATTTTTCTAATTCAGAAGTAATTATCTTTGTTTCTAAAACCCAAGCTACAACAAAACGATGAGAATACCTTTTTATAAAGAGTCTCCAAAGGTTGTAGTTTGTGTAGTTTTAGTTGCAATTGTAATCTCTTTCTAGGATGGAATAACCTACATTTTTCTGATTTAGAAGTAATTATCTTTGTTTCTAAAACCCAAGCTGCAACAAAATGATGAGAATACCTTTGTACAAAGAGTCTCCGAAGGTTGTAGTTTGTGTAGTTTTAGTTGCAATTGTAATCACTTTCTAGGGTGGAATAACCTACATTTTTCTAATTCAGAAGTAATTACCTTTGTTTCTAAAACCCAAGCTACAACAAAACGATGAGAATACCTTTTTATAAAAAGTCTCCAAAGGTTGTAGTTTGTGTAGTTTGAGTTCCAATTGTAATCTCTTTCTAAGATGGAATAACCTACATTTTTCTAATTCAGAAGTAATTACCTTTGTTTCTAAAACCCAAGCTACAACAAAACGTAGAGAATACCTTCAGCTGAAGAGTCTCCAAAGTTTGTAGTTTGTGTAGTTTTAGTTGCAATTGTAATCTCTTTCTAGGATGGAATAACCTACATTTTTCTAATTTAGAAGTAATTACCTTTGTTTCTAAAACCCAAGCTGCAACAAAACGATGAGAATACCTTTGTACAAAGAGTCTCCGAAGGTTGTAGTTTGTGTAGTTTGAGTTGCAATTGTAATCTCTTTCTAGGATGGGATAACCTACATTTTTCTGATTCAAAAGTAATTATCTT